>NC_141332.1:7210000-7280000 GCF_037954235.1 Aulostomus chinensis | reverse complement strand
CATATTTGTCCTGTTCTTAAACACCGGCCTTAAATAGTTTTTTGGACATGTAGAGTGACAATATGAGGGAATTCCTAAATTCATTGAAGGAGGGAGGTGCTGGACCTGCTCTACTTGGAAAGTGTCAGGAGAGAACTTTTGTTGGGATTTGGTGCCACAAATAAACCTGACTTGACTTGACTACCTGTGTAGGCCCACCTGCACTGTCTGTGTTGACACCTGTGTACTAGCACCACTAGCGGCTGGGCTGTCCATGCTAACATGGTAGACGCTGTCCCCAGCTCCTCTGACAGTTTCTGCTACTCCTGATGCACAAGTTCTTCTTTGCTGTTTGTCTATGTGGGGAAAACAAGACAGCATGTGGGTTGCTTATTATTTCCTGATCCAGGAAGAACTGGACAGACTGGAGAGCATCCCCAGAGAGCCCACCCATAGCCCCTCCCCTCAGCCTAGTACAGGAGTTGGGAATGCAGAATGCAGGTGGGAAAAAGTAAAATACTAATATTTCTGATGGAGGATTTTTAGAAGATACTCGAGTTATCCCCTGATGTACTCCTTGGGGGCACTGGTACCTAAAAATAGGAACTGAAACAAATCTTCTTCCTCCTTAATGAAGAAATGCATATTACCCACAACAGGACGATGCTGTCACTGCTTTTTATTCAAACTGAATACTTGGGTGTCTCCAGGACTCGTGTATCTGAAGAATTAAGCGTCTCCAGGACTCATGTGTCTGACGACTCAGGTGTCTCCAGGATTTGTGTGTCTCTAGGACTCATGTGTCTCACAACTCAGGCCTCTCTAAGACTCATGTGTCTCACAACTCAGGTGTCTACAGGACTCGTGTGTCTCCAGGACTCATGTGTTTGACGACTCAGGTGTCTCCAGGACTCCTGTGTCTCCAGGACTCATGTGTTTGACAATTCAGGTGTCTCCAGGACTCATGTGTCCGACGACTCTGGCGTCCCTAGGACTCATGTGTCTGACGACTCAGGTGTCTCCAGTACTCAGGCATCTCCAGGACTCGTGTGTCTCCAGGACTCGTATATCTGATGACTTGGGTGTCTCCAGGACTTGTGTGTCTCCAGGACTCCTGTATCTGAAGACTTGGGTGTCTCCAGGACTCATGTGTCTGAGGACTCAGATGTCTGACAACTCAGGTTTCTCCAGGACTCAGGCGTCTCCAGGACTCGTGTCTGATGTCTCAGGTGTCTCCACAACTCAGGCATCTCCAGGACTCAAGTGTGTAATGACTCAGGTGTCTCCAGGATTTGTGTGTCTCCAGGACTCATGTGTCTCACAACTTAGGCCTCTCTAGGACTCGTGTCTCCAGGAGTCATGTGTTTGAAAACTCAGGTGTCTCCAGGACTCAGGCGTCTCCAGGACTAATGTGTCTGACAACACAGGCATCTCCAGGATTCAAGTCTCTGACGACTCTGGTGTCTCCAGGACTCACGTGTTTGACGACTCAGGTGTCTCCAGGACTCATGTGTCTCCAGGATTCGTGTATTTGAAGACTTCAGTGTCCCCAGGACTTTTGTGTCTGAGGACTCCTGTGTTTGACAACTCAGGTGTCTCCAGTACTCAGGCGTCTCCAGGACTCGTGTCTCCAGGACTCGTGTATCTTAAGACTTCGGTGTCCCCAGGACTTTTGTGTCTGAGGACTCCTGTGTCTGACGATTCAGGTGTCTCCAGTATTCAGGTGTCTCCAGGACTCGTGTATCTGAAGACTTGGGTGTCTCCAGGACTCATGTGTCTGAGGACTCAGATGTCTGACAATTCAGGTTTCTCCAGGGCTCGTGTCTCCAGGACTCATGTATCTGAAGACTTGGCTGTCTCCAGGACTTGTGTCTGAGGACTCAGATGTCTGACAACTCAAGTGTCTCCAGGACTCAGGTGTCTGACAACGCAGGCATCTCCAGGACTCATGTGTCTGACGACTCAGGTTTCTACAGGACTCCTGTGTCTCCAGGACTCATGTTTCCGATGACTCAGGTGTCTCCAGGACTCCTGTTTCTGACAACTCAGGCGTCTCCAGGACTCGTTTGTCTGAGGACTCAGGCATCTCCAGGACTCGTGTGTCAGAGGACTCAGGCGTCTCCAGGACTCAGGTGTCTCCAGGACTCATGTGTCCGAGGACTCAGGCGTCTCCAGGACTTATGTGTCTGAGGACTCGAGTGATTGTCTAGTGTTTCCATTAATGCTGCACAATTAATCGACTGATTTTTTCAATAATAAATGATTTTTTTTGCTATGAAATGAGTAAAACAGTATTTGTGAAACTGTTTTGGTTTTTGTTGGTTTATGTTTGGGTCTTGAAATACACATCAGTCATATTGATCTTTGACCCATGATGCCTTTGTTCCTTATAGTTGTAATGTAGAACAACGTTCTCCTCAAATCATCCAAATAAACTTTCCCTCAGGTTTCAGCCGTGTCTGTCACACCTGCTCCTGTATCAACAGGTGACCCCTGCAGGATGTGGTCTTCCTCACTTCCACTTGTCTCTCCTCTTCCTCTCTTCTCCCTAGCTGCTAATTTAAACCTCCAGTCCTCTGGTGTGGCCAGACTGGAAGACCGCCCCCCCACTGAGGAGCACCATGACCCAGGAGGGGCAGGCTCTGCCGTCTGCCAACCCACCAGAGAGCCCAGCAGAGCCCATCACACCCATCTCAAACCACCCATGCGGGCACAGCCACGCAGAGGAGGACAAGCCAGGGTCCGAGATGGGAAGACAAGAAGATGAGCTCAGAGAGGAAGAGGACGTAGAGGGGAGGGCCAAAACAAAGGATGAGGGAGGAGAGGCTCAGAGTGTAGTTAGAACTGGGGAGGAAGATGATCAGACAGACAGAGGGAAGGAGGGAGGAAAGGGAGGGGAGATGGGGGAGGGATGCGGAAATGTGGAGGTAACCTCAGCGTGGGAGGAAACACATGCAACAGAGGAGATGAAAGAAGAAGAGGAAGGCGAGGAGATGCAGCCACGTACAAAGGTGGACGAGGCGACTCATCGCCGACAGGATGGACGGTTAGTTCACTAATTCAGCACCAGGATGCACATGAGTGATGTCATCATGACGACCAGGCAGGACATGACAAGTCTGTGATGCCACAAATCTAGAAAACCTCTTCTTATCTAAAGCAGGCGGATCATCCCTACTGAGCATGCTCACAACCTCACATAAGCTGTTTATCAGCGTTTTATCAGAACACACACACACACACACACACACACACTAAGGTTAGTGTTTATGTTAATGATAGCAACTTTAATGGATATTTTTAGTGTTTCTCATGAATAAATAGTTGGAGGAGCCAGTGCACCAACGTGCGAACGCAGATGTAATTCACACTGAATCGTGAAGAACATTGATTCACTACAAGTGATAATTCAACCCAAAAGGTGTATTTTACCCTTCAAAGTTATACTGTTTAATTAAACATTTGATTAAATAGTGTTTTTTCCTGTAAAATTATGAACTTTGTAGAAATATGAAGCTACACACCTGTGTGTGTTTATGATGCGGTCTCAGACAGGAGGACTGAGCCTACTGAAGATGAAGAACCAATAAACATCGCCAGACTCATGTGTCATGCTTGCTTGTCTGTCTCTTGTCTACATTCCTGCAGATTGGCAAACGGCATAGACAGCAATCAAGATGACGATGACGGGGGCCAGGAGGACGAGGCAGGAGATGAGGGGGGAACTCTCTTGGACACTTTCAGCTCTAACTTTGAAACTACTGTAGAGCAGGCTGACGCAGACGTGGAGGACGAGGAGGAAGATGTCCAGAGGGAGGGAGGGGTGAGAGAAAACCAGGACAGTTTCAGTTCAGCATTCGAGCAGATTGTTGAGCATTCTGAAATACAGGCAGAAGATGAGGAGGAAGAGGAGAGGGAGTTGGAGGAGGATAGAGAGAAAGGGAGGGTGGACAACAAAGATGGCTTCAGTTCCACCTTTGAGCGCATTGTGGAGTCAGCCCTGCTGCGGGGGGGCACCTGCTACAGCAGTCTGGACTCTCTTGATGTGCTGTCACTCACAGATGAGACAGACAGCTGCGTCAGCTTTGAAGCGCCGCTGACACCACTCATCCAACAGAGGGCGCTGTTACAAGGCCCTGAACCCCTGGAACTGGAGCTCGCAACTGTTCAGGAGCAAGAAGGGGCCGAGTCTGGATCGGACACCCATGGCGGTGAACTCAAGGCTGTGGAGGGCTCTGAGCTTGGAGCTGGAGCTGGAGCTGGAATAGGAGGAAGCCCCCTGCGGACCACCATCCCAGGGAGCAGGTCAGAATTTGTGCTGAGTCAGCCTGGACGCTGGACCATCTCAAATGGGTACCATCCAGACTCGCAGGGAGTAATGTTCACCTCCGTCAGGTAAAGACCACACCCACACCCTTACCTTTACATTCTATTATATTCCATTTTGTAGCCACTGGTTGTAGGGTTGGGGATTCTCTCTGTTCTGTGATTGTCCAATTGCCTTTGATGAGATCGCTGATTTATGATCCAATGTCGTGATGGCGGGAGGCGTTACATCACTGACAACCAAAGCGGTCCAAGTCTCTTACTGGTCGGGTCAATTGGGGCCATTATTTCTGAGGGACAGGCAGACGAAATGTGGCTTTCATAAAACTGCTAATGTCATTATATGACTGAACTGCTCAATGTGTTCTACCTCTATAGTCTTCCTTTTAGAGTCAGGTTTGATTTGAAGCTAATGATGCTAATAGCCTAACCCTAACCCTGCTGACTCACCGTCACTCCCAGGCTGCTAAACCACCTCAAGCTAGCGCCGCTATCACTCCTCACCAGTTCTCCTTAATGGCAGCTTTTACAGCAGGGTGGAAACTACAAACACGGCCGCACAGGAAGTCGAGTGCACAGCGACTAGTGAAGATATTTAGCATAGGAGTTGGTTCATTTCACACAGTAGAGAACAAGAGACCACTGTTACATTAGTAAAATACTGTTAGATGTTAATAGTGATCGTAGAAACAATCGTGATCCATCCATTCAATCACTGATGAAGGATCTGAGTAAATGACAATTATATGGTTACAGCAGGGTTGTGCTTCTTTGAATCACATTAATTAAATTAACAACTTGTTGACAAATAGAGTGCGGCCCAGTGGAGCAGCGGTCCTCACTGTGGCCCCTCAGCAAGAAGGTTGTGGGTGGAGCCCCGGCTGCAGCACGGGGTCTTTCTGGGTGAGTCTCCATGTTCTCCTTGTTCCTGCTGGGTTCTCTCTGGTACTCCAGCTTCCTCCCACAGTCCAAAGACATCAAGAGGGGACCAGGTTAATCCAGACTCTAGATTGACCGTAGGCATGGCTGGGAGAGCCAATGGTTGTCTGTCTATATGTGTTGGCCCTGCCATAATAATAATAATAATACATTTTATTTAAGGCGCCTTTCAGGACACTCAAGGTTGCCGTACAAGATTAAAAACAGGGCAAACAGTGCAAAACATAGCAAAACAGTGCAAAGCATACAAGCAAAATTAAAAAAGCAACAATCATTTTGGAGCAGAGCAAACTACACAGATTCATAGGCCTGTCTGAAGAGGTGGGTTTTGAGGTGTGATTTAAAAGAGTCTATGGATTCAGAGTTTCTGAGATCAGGGGGGAGTCAGTTTCAGAGGTGGGGGGCCGAGCGGCTGAAGGCTCGTGCCCCCATGGTGAAGAGACGGGCTGAAGGAACGGTTAGGCTGAGGGAAGAGGCAGACCTAAGAGACCGGGTTGGGATATTGATGTGGAGAAGATCAGACAGGTATGGAGGGGCGAGGTTGTGGATGGACTTGAAGGTGTGGAGGAGGACATGGACTGGTGACTTGTCCAGGGGGAAGGCTGCTGGGATAGGCTCCACCCCCACCACCCTGAACAGGAGAAGAGGGAGAACATGGAGGGATGGATGGATGGATGGATGAGGGAGGGATGGATGGTTGGATAGATGGAGGGATGATGGCTGGAGGGAGGGATGGATGGGTGGATGGATGATGGATGGATGGGTGGGTGAATGGATAGATAGATGATGGATGGATGGATGGATTATGGATGATGGATGGGTGGATGGATGATGGATGGATGATGATGGATGGGTGGATGGATGGATGATGGATGGATGATGATGGATGGGTGGGTGGATGGATGGATGGATGATGGATGGATGATGATGGATGGGTGGGTGGGTGGATGGATGGATGGATGATGGATGGATGGGTGGGTGGATGGATGGATGATGGATGGATGGAAGATGGATGATGGATGGGTGAATTGATGATGGATAAATGGATGGATGGATGATGGATGGGTGAATGGATGTTGGATGATGGATGGGTGGGTGAATGGATGATGGATGATGGATGGATGGATGAATGGATGATGTATGTATGGATGGATGATGGATGGATGGATGGATGGATGAATGGATGGGTGAATGGATGAATGGATGATGGATGGATGGCCGATGGATAGATGAATGGATGATGGATGGATGGATGGATGATGGATGGATGGAAGATGGATGATGGATGGGTAGGTGAATGGATGATGAATGGGTGGATGGGTGAATTGATGAAGGATAAATTGATGGATGGATGATGGATGGGTGGGTGAGTGGATGATGGATGGGTGGGTGAATGGATGATGGATGGATGGATGGATGAATGGATGGATGGATGAATGGATGAAGGATGGATGGATGGATGATGATGGGTGGGTGAATGGATGATGGATGATGGATGGGTGGATGAATGGATGATAGATGATGGATGAATGGATGATGATGGATGGATGATGGATGGATGGGTGAATGGATGATGGATGGATGGATGGACAAAAGGTGGATGGCTGGGTGGATGGATAGATGGATGGATGGGTGATGGATGGGTGGGTGAATGGATAGATGAATGATGGATGGATGGATGGGGGATGGATGAATTGATGATGGATGGATGGATGATGATGGATGGTTGGGTGGATGGGTAGATGGATGGATGGATGATGAATGGGTGGGTGGATGGATGATGGATGGATGGGTGGGTGAATGGATAGATGGATGGATGGGTGGGTGGATGGATGGATGGATGATGGATGGATGATTATGGATGGGTAGGTGGATGGATTGATGAATGATGGATGGATAGATGGATGGATGGATGGTGGGTGGGTGAATGGATGATTGATGGATGGATCGATGGATGATGGATGGGTGAATGGATGATTGATAAATGGATGGATGGATGATGGATGGGTGGGTGAATGGATGATGGATGGATGATGGATGGGTGGGTGAATGGATGGATGGATGAATGGATGATGGATGGATGGATGATGGATGGATGGATGATGGATGGATGGATGATGGATGGATGGATGATGGATAACTGATGATGGATGGATGGATGAATGGATGATGGATAACGGATGATGGATGGATGGATGAATGGATGATGGATAATGGATGATGGATGGATGGATTAACAAATCGTCTAAGCTGCGATTAACTTCAAAGTGAGAGCTGACATTGTTTGTGCTCCATTTTTATACAGCAGAGAGGAGATAACGATGATGAACTTTAGAGTTCCAGTGCGTTGTCAGAATCAATGTCCATCTTAAAATGTAGCTGTCTGTGTGACAAATAATGGAACAATGGACTCATATGATTTTATGACTGTGCAACAACTGGGCAGAATTTCTGTCCCCAAAGTTTTGATCCACCAACTTGAATGGAAAAGCTCCAAACGAATGTAAAATGCATTTCAAATTGAAAGTCCTACACTTAATTTGATATTTCTATATTAAATTACGGAAGGTCTGAGCTTTTTATTATTTCCATTCTTAATTTTTGTGTATGAATCATTTTTGTACATTTGAAAAAAATCTGGTCTTCAAGGCAGGAAATCTTTTGAGATCAACGCACACTAACCATTCTCTCTTTGGTTATTAAAAAATGTGGACGAAGCTTTGCTAAAGGAGACAAACTGAGCAAATTTAGTCTGTTAGCCTGTTTAGTTCAACTCTTTTTGCTCAGTGAGATGCACAGATCAGATCATGGTATCACTGATCCTGAGAGTGGTTTAGAACTGGAGGGAGAACCGTACCATGCTCAACTGGAATATCTAGAAGAGGAACTGCATGGACGAGAGGATGCGAGAGCTGTACGAGCAGCAGTCCGTCCAGCGAGATGCACACATATCAATTGGCAAACATTTGCTAGCTGCTAGTCAGTTTACCTGTACAGAATCAATGTGATCGGGGAAGACCAAGGGAACAAGCATTCATCTTCAGTTATGGACTCCTTCCTACCATGACACATAAGCATAAAATAGTGTGAGTAATTGTCACACAGACACCGTACATACATTGAATCTGCTGAAAGTATCCCTGTAATTACAATAGTAATAGTAAAAAAAGTAGTAGAAATCTGAGCATCGCCACGAGGGATTGGCATTGATCAATACCAATTTTATCGATCACCTTGATTTCATTGGTCAGAGGAGGCTGTATTGTTTTTTCATCTTGTTGGAGCATCAGGGCTGATATTCATCTAGTTTAAGGAGACAGAGGTACTCTGCTCCCTACCAGCTGCTGCCAACGTAAAGATGTCGAGGTCACTGCGACGTTTGGTGCGAGACCTATCAAACAGACAATGAAGTTCAGTTTAAACACTGAGGCATGGCAGCAACCCACTGACGCACCACCTGAGCAACATGGGGCCATCCCTGGTTAACTCATGGTTGCTCATAAGTTAAGGTCAAAGGTGTTGAAAATCTGATGAAGATGCATTCTGTCACCATGCACCGTCACCAGGCTCATTGGTTGCAGAACGAAGGCCAGAGCTGTTAGAAAAGCGAGCCCACCTGAGAAAGCTGCACTAACCACTGACTGCTGGACCTCTCGCTTCAGCTGGCGGCGACCTCACCATCAGCTACCGTGGCAATAATGATTAAATCAATAATTGATGGCTACTAATCCAGACAGGATTGAATTATTGTCTTTAAATGCACATTCCTTATGGCGCTTTCACACTGGCCACCGAGCTGCTAATTTGCCCATCCTTTTTGTGGCTCGGTTCGAGGATGCAGACTGAGTGCGGCAAATTGGGTGTTAGTTTTAACATTTTTCCTCCAAGGAGGGTACACTCATGCCACCTCCATTGCTATGCAAAGCCAAGCCGTCAATGTGCTGGCTCGGCATGAGATGGGCGGAGGTGTTGATGATAATGCAAACTTGCAAAAATTATGCTCGCTGGCTCTACCGCATCAAACACCTCCAAGAATGTCAACACCGAAGCGGCGAACTGCTGTTGTGAAACTTAGACTGTCACGGGGCTAAATATTCTTCCGACACATTGTCACTTGAGCAAGATGAGCATCTGGGGAGCCGCTGAGATCAGGGATCTGATGACATGACTGGTGAGAGGACCGTGGATCACCACCTCATGGGACTGTGGAGGATGGCTTGTTGTATGAAAAGGTCATGAAGGAGCTCGGTGATTGGTGAACGTCACCAGAAAGTTGAAAAACTTTCAAAAAAGTGCCAGCAGGTCTGTGACCACAACAGCAGCAGCGGCAGAGGGAGGTTGGACCTGGACACTACGAGGTTTTCCTGACTGTCACGGGGCTGAATCTTCTCCCAAAGTATATTTTGTATGTCACTGTTCACGCACAGCTACATGCTGCACGTCAGGTCACATGTTTACGCCCTCACAAGTAGCCGCTTTTTTGGAAAGCCTCTAAATTCCTGCCTCTACTGGGCCGCAAATTTGGCACATTCTCTGTGTGAAAAGGGCTTTTGACACACACACACACACACACACACAGGTGACTGGGTGGAAGGGAGGTTGTGGGTAACAAGCTTACAGAGTGATTCAAACTCACTGGACAAACAAATGCTCACCAGCCGACTCAACTGACCCACATGAATCGTAGGCACCAGTTCCGTGTTCAAGTCACTTCACTAGCTGAGGAGAGGTGGACAGAACCAACGGAATCACGCAAGCATACCGTCTCAGCAATACAAGGGTTACTGCATCGTTGTCGAATCAGTGGGACTGTTGAAGGAGTAGAGTTACTGTGACGTGAAGAAGGCTAGAGTCCTGATGAATGAACATAAAGCATTGTTTAACAGAAAGGGAACTTGGCTCCACATGGAGGAAGTATTTGTGAATATTCTCAGTCCTCCAGGTCATCGTAATTCTCAAAAATGATCAACATAGGCAGCTGGACTCTCTTCTTGTAAGAGAAGCTTCTTCAGTTCTAAAATTCTGACCTGAGGCGTCAGGTTTATCACCACCCAGGGGGGCGGTGGCAAAAACAAGTGGTCAGGCCAGAACAAGAGGCTCATTAGGTGGTGATGTGAGTCGTTGGCCTCAGTTTCAGGTCGTTACCCCTCCCAGCCCTCTTAGGAGGGTCGTTCAGGTCACCTGAGTGAAGGCGTGAATGCTGGCTGTACCTCCTGGGAAGGATCTAAGGACGGGCATCGTAGGTGGGTGACAGGTGGTGTCTGAGGCCCCTCCTCTGTTCAAAGATGTTCTTTCAAACCATCTGCCCTCCCTGGCTAGAATGCATATACCTGTCACCTCCCACCAGAATTTAACAACTGAAGAACCTTCTTTGATGAGAGAAGAAACGTCTTCACTTACAAGAGGAGAGTCCAGCTGCCTATTTTGATCATTTTTGAGAATCACATGGAGGAAAAACATTTATACTGTATAAGCCTTTACTTCTACTACTACTACTACTACTGCTGCTGCTACCAGTACTGGAAATAAGGTACAAGGTGGAAGTGCCTCATGTGTGAGCCACAGTAGTGAGCAGCAGCAGTAGCTAGCCAGCAGCAAGCCAGTAGCTACTAGCCAGCCAGCTGCTAGCCAGTAGCTAGCCAGCTGCTATACAGTAGCAAGCCAGTAGCTAGCCATCTCCTAGCCAATAGCTAACCACTTAGCTTTTCTTCAGCCATCAAATGTCTGCCTTTTGATCACCCTAACAGATCAAAGAGGCTTGAAGATGACAAGCGTAGGGGAGGAGGGTTGGGAATGGTAACAGGACCATGTGAGGAAACCTCCGTTACCTCAACTCTGACCCCCACCTCAATATTCTACAGTTACAAAACCAACTGGAACCTCAAAACGATGCACACATAGACCTTTGACACAATTATCCTGTTGTGGGGTTCTCTGCTGGTGTGAACTCCCAACTACCTACAGATGTTGTTCTTTAAGCACAGCCTGGCTTCCTGGTCACAGTGCCAAGCTAAAAGAGCTATTGTTTATGACATGACATCATCGTCTTCAGCTTTCCTCTGCACAGCAGGGTCTTTGTGTGTGTGTGTGTGTGTGTGTGTGTGTGTGTGTGTGTGTGTGTGTGTGTGTGTGTGATTATTGCTCCTCTGCCAGACATTCAAACACTTAAATCTAGAGTGGATACATCTGCTGGTCTTAAGGGGATAGTTTACATTTTACAGACTTGGAGCGACCTGGAAGTCATTTTGTTACATTCAACGTGACCATTGAAATATTAAAAGGAGAAGGTGAGAGAACAATCAATTCTTGTTAAGTTAATCGAGGTAAAGTCCTTTTTTGAGAAAATCACATACACTCAAAGATTGTCTTGTGATATTCACTTTAGGGCGGATGCATGATTTTAAAGGGAAGGCTTGTCAGCACTGCTGAATGCAAATAGCTTGAAGTCAAATGAACATGTCTCTCTCAGGACGTGACAAAGAGAGTTATTCGTGAAGTAACACAACACTGGCGGACATTACATTTCAGGGGTTGAAAATCTCTCTCCTCAGGCTGAGAGACGAGAATTTTGACATCCTCATCCTAAAAGGATTTTGTGAGTCACAGCATCTTTAAAACAGATGTGGGTTAGGCCAGACAGTCCCCTCTGTTACTGCTGCATCCTCCCTATACCTCCATTCCTCCTGGCAGGCAGCTATGGAGCAGCACAGCTACACATTTCAGCATCATAGCCATTTTCACTGCAGGACAGAGCAGCTACAGTCACATGGATCAAAATGGCAGTGAGTCAGTCAACTCGGCAGGCATGAAGTTGATTTGTTGGTCCATGAATGCATGAGCTGCCATCCAGAGTCGTTCCTGCAGTGCAGTAATTTATATGCAGCCCGTATGACTTACTTGGTACGGTAAATATTTCTTACAGTTAAAACTACACCAGTCATAGTCCGCTCTACAGAGCACCGTATAACTCTAACTAAATCTAACTCTAACTGTAATAATAAGTTTTTGAATAGCACAAATTTTCCTACCAGACTGAGTTTGTAACTGTTGACACATGGCAACAGTCGTGTGGAGGTATTCTGTGGTAAGGGATAGGGAACAACAAGGACAAAACAGAAACCTCCATTGACAAATGCACCAGAAATGGAAGCAATGCTGGCCAAGTCCTAGTCGCGAGTGGTGCAGAGTTCTGACAGTTTGGAAATGTTATAGATCGGAGATCGAAAACAATGCAACAGCCAAATGTAATGTCTGCAAAATGAGCATTTCAAGAGGTGGAACATGCAGGTACATCATGTATAACATGTATAATCCCATCAGATTCATGTCTGGATGATCCCATCAATCGAATCTCACTATAATCCCATCAGATTCATGTCTGGATAATCCCATCAATCGAATCTCACTATAATCCCATCAGATTCATGTCTGGATAATCCCATCAATCGAATCTCACTATAATACCACTGGTCAAGCATCTGGATAATCCCATCAATCTAATGTCAGAATCAGATTAATCAGATTAAACCGAGGAGGAGGAGGAGTCATGATGCAGGTGTTCTGGAATCCAAATATATGTACACACACAACTATATGTGTGTGTGTGTGTGTGTGTGTGTGTGTGTGTGTGTGTGTGTGTGTGTGTGTGTGTGTGTGTGTCAAGGCAATCAGGGCAATCCCATCAATGTAACATCAAAATAATCCCATCAATCTAACCTCAGGATAAGAGCATCAGTATAACATCAGGATAATCCCATCAACCAAATGTAAGGATAATCCTGTCATTCTAATTTCAAAATAATCTCTTCAGTCTAACATCTGGAAAATCCAATCAATTTTATATCAGGATAATTCCATGAGTCTAAAATTTTAGACTTAGATTTAAACTTCTCTTATGTGATCCCTTTGGGACGGCTCCCTCAAGAAAACTGAATTTCTAGTAGCAAAAAGAAGATAATACACTTATATATATATAGATAGATGATAGATGGATCAGCCTCGTCCCCATTTGCATGTCTTTGGATGGTGGGAAGAAGCCGGATTACCGGACAGAACCCACGCAGGCACAGGGAGAACATGGAGACTCCACCCAGAAAGACCCCGTGCTCCAGCCAGGGCTCGAACATGGAACCTTCTTGCTGTGAGGCGACAGCGCTAACCACTGCACCACCATGCCACCTAGGTGGCTGGAGTGTGTTGTCCAATCCAATTTATTGTCCAGCCACAGCCCGAGGTATTTGTAGGAGTCCACAGCCTCCACCTCAGCTCCCCCTAACAGGACTGGGCCCAGCCTTGCTCTGGACCTCCCAAAATCAATGACCAGCTCCTTCATCTTAGTGGTGTTGGGCTGTAGGTGGCTGGTGTGCCACCATGCATTTAAGTCCCTCACCAGACTCTGATACTCCTCCTCTTGATCGTCCCTGATGCACCCAAAGGTGGCTGTGTCATCGGCGTACTTCTGTTTGTGGCACTGCTCCGAGTTGTAACAGAAGTTCGTGGTTTACGGGGTGAAGAGAAGAGGGGCCAGCACTGCCCTGGGGCCTCCAGTACTGCTGACCATGGTGTCAGACGTGATGTCCTTCAGCCTGACGCACTGTGGCCTGTCAGTGAGGTAGTCGGAGATCCAGTGCACCAGCTGGGAGTCCACTCCCATCCTGCTTAGTTTGCCCTGGAGCATAGGGGGCTGGATGGTGTTAAAGGCACTGGAGAAGTCTGCTTCTCTTGTCCAGATGGGAGTGGACTCGGTGTAGCATGTAGAGGATGGGATCCTCCACAACCACATCTGGCTGGTACACAAACTGCAGGTGGTCCTGGGCGTGTTGTACCTTGGGTCTTAGGAGGCTGAGGAGGAGCCGTTCCAACATCTTCATCAGGTGTGAAGTGAGTGCCACTGGTCGGAAGATGTTCAGCTCGCTGGGCCTGTTCTTCTTTGGTACCGGAACGATGCAGGATGTCTTCCACAGGGCGGGCACTCTCCCTAGCTGCAGGCTAAGGTTGAAGATCCGTTGCAGTGGCTCCCCCAGTTCTGCAGTGCAGGTTTTAAGTAGTCTCGGACACATTGTCCGGACCTGCTACTTTCCTGGGCCGGAGCTTCCTCAGCTGTCCTTTGACCTGGTCTGTGGTGATGTGAGGTGGGGATTGTATTAAGGTTGGGGAGGGGGAGATGGTGCTGTGGTGTCTGGAGGGAGGTGTGGCAAGGGAAGGAGGAGAGATGGCTGCCGTGAGGGTGGGGGTTGGGGGGACATGGGCTGGTTGAACCTGTTGAAGAAGTTATTCTGCTCATTCTCCCTCTCCATTGTCCCTCCTTTGGCTATGGTCTTTGTGTTGTGACCTGTGATGGTCCTCACACTTTCCCAGACATCCTGCATTTTGTTCTCCCCCAGCTTCTACTCCACTTTTGCCTTCATGGCCTCCTTGTCCTTGCTCCTGAAAGCAGCCTGCTTGTTGTTGTGTACAGCCTTGACTTCCTGTGCTACCCATAGCTTGTTATTAGAGTAGCAGCAGACAGTCTTGGCAGGGGACACCACATCTGCGCAGAAGTTCAGATACTCAGTCAGAAAGTGTGTCATCCCCTCAATGTCCTCACCATGTGGGTTAATGAGCACATCCCATTCTGTGGTGTTGGAACAGTCTCTGAGGGCACTTTCCATAAGGGACCACCTCCTGATGGTGCAAGTTGTTTTCTGCTTGCTTTAGTGTCTCTGTCGGCTCTCACAGCAACGAATCCCGGCAGGTCCATGTTAGTGTGGATAATGGATAATCCCATCAATCTGTCAAAATAATCCAATAAATCTAACGTCAGGACAATCCCATCAGTGTAACATCAGGATTGTTCCATCAGTCTAAAATAAGGATACTCCCATCAAATTGACAGGATAATCCCATCAGTGTAACGTTGTGATAATCCCATCCCTCTAAAATTTTGATAATCCCATCAGTCTAACCTCGTGATAATCAAATTGGTCTAATGTACAGATAATCCCATCAGTGTAACATCAGAATAATCCTTTCAATCTAACAACTGGATAATCCCATCACTCAGCCTCGTGATAACAGCAACACTCCAACATCAGATTAATCCCAACAGC
Source organism: Aulostomus chinensis (assembly GCF_037954235.1). Taxonomy (NCBI): domain Eukaryota; kingdom Metazoa; phylum Chordata; class Actinopteri; order Syngnathiformes; family Aulostomidae; genus Aulostomus; species Aulostomus chinensis. The sequence goes on along the minus strand of NC_141332.1, from coordinate 7,264,668 downwards.
CTAACATCTGGATAATCCCTTCAAGTGGTCTGGATTATCCCTTCAGTCTATTATCAGGATAATCCCATCAATCTAGTATCAATACAATCCCTTCAATTTAATGTCTGGAAAATCCCATTATCTGATACCAGGATAATCCCATCAGTCTAACATCTGGATAATCTCATCAATCTAGTGTCTGATTAAACCCATCGATCTAACATCAGGATAATCCCAGGAAGAGGAGGAGTCATGATGCAGGTGTTTGCTACCATACAGATGTGTGTGTGTGTGTGGGGGGGGGGGGGGGGGTCACAATTTAGTTCCCATACAAGAGTGTATCAACTTTGAAGAAGAAGTCACGATGCAGATGTTCACTCCCATACAGGAGTGTATCGGCAGGGGGAGAAGGAGACACAATGCAGATGTATGTGCCTGTACAGGAGTGTTTTGGTGGATGGAGAAGAAGTTATGATGCAGGTGTTTGCTCCCGTACAGGAGTGTAAAGGAGTGGTGTCCTCAATGGTAGATACGGCTGTGCAGCTCCCAGTAACAACTCAGAGCCAGCCAACGTAAAGGGGACAGAGAAAAGGCCAAACAGATCCCAGCCTTGTAACAGCAAATGTTAAGTTTCACCGTCTTCTCAGTGTGAGGCCCACTCCCTGTTACTTTACTGACACTGGCCCTCAAGTATTAATTTTGGAATAATTGTATTTTGCGTGCTGAATTAAGGCTTCTGCTCCTTCCTGCCTTCCTGCTGCTGCTGAGAGCTCTAGCATCAGTCAGGTCGACATCTGTAGATGTTGCCATTGATGCACCAACCGGAGAATGAGTGATTTACTATGAGAAATATTTCCTCTCTTTTGTCCTTGCCCTCAAAGGGCCATTCAGTCTGAGGTACCATGCCAAAGCCTTCAGTAGTTTCACCCAGTCTGAAAAGTACAGAATAAGCTTGTCAGTGGATGTTTCAGTTTTCACCACTGCTGCAAACACAACAGTGGCTGTCCTTACCTTTGGATCATTCTGAAACATAGAAACCAATGCTTTCATCACTGGGCAACTTTCCTTTGACTTCCAGAGGAATTCAGGGGCATGAATCCATCTCCTCTGTTCTATTAACTTTCTCACAGTCATTCCTCTTAAACTGTCATCAGCAGGATTGTCTTTGCTGGATACATATCTCCACTGACAGAGACTTGTATGGTCTCTGATCACTGAGACTTGTTTGTGACACAAGTCTTAAATCTTGCAGAATCACTTGCAATGCACTTGACTGTACTGTTTGACTGTCAGTCCAGAACACAGAGGGCTTTAAGTCCAAATGCATTTCCTTACGCAGCATTATGTCCACCTTTAGCAGCACCTTACTGGCTGCCAGATCTAACCTCTGCACTGTGATGGTCTGCAGTGGAAGGACTCTGGACTTTCCCAAGACCAAAGCAACATGCACCATATCCTGCTCATCTCATCCAAAGCCCCTTTGGTAGACTTCTTTTGGCAACTGCTTGGCTTGAAGAATGGGAGGAGTGAGAAAGCCAAGAGGATCAAAGATAGAGCTGACAGTATGCCTCCGCGTGTTGTGTGGCTTTTGACTTAAATAGATGTTTAACTGGAAATTGTCACCGTCCATGCACCATTTGTAGTCCCAGTAGACTACATTATCAAGTCATTATCAAGATCCAATGACTTAATTCCTTTTGCTCTCTTTTTCTACAGGAATGCATGTTAGAACATTACTGACTATTGATTATTACTGACCCACCAAGTAAGCTGGAACCCACCTTTGCCCCACGATGTGGCAAGATCTTTTACCAGTTTGATGGCCTCTTACTCTTTGGCAACAGATTTGGCACAATTGTCCACATAAAAGTTGTGCAGAATGGTCTATGTCACCTGAAGGGGAAAACGGCTCATATTGTCAGTAGGAGTTTTTTGCAAAGCAAACTTAGCAATACTTGGGGAGGACTCAGCACCAAATATGTGTACACGCATATAGTATTCCCTTGGTATCTGACTGGTGTCTCCTTGTAGCCACCAGAGGAATCGCAGATAGTTCACATCAGACTTTGCCCCTCGAACCTGATGGAACATGGATTTGATGTCAGCAATGAATGAAATTGGCTCTTTGCAAAACTTCAAGATGACTCCAACAAGTGAGTTGGTCAGATTGGGCCCCTGGAGTAGTTCTGTGTTGAGGGAGGCACCTTGAAAAGATGCTGCACAATCAAAGACCACTCTGAGCTTTTTCTTTTTAGGGGTGCCCATGGTGTGGCAAGTACCATATTTTTCCTGGTTGCTGTTCGAATTCCTCCTGTGGGATTTCCTCAGGATAGTTATTCTGGAAAATGTCATTGAGTCAAGTCGAGTGAAGTCAATATTATTTCTATAGCGCCAAATCACAACAAAAGTTATCTCATGACACTTTACAGGTAGAGCAGGTCTAGTACCTCACTCCTTCAATGAACCTCCACCCAACAATTCTCCATCAGCAGCACATCCCGCAACAGCGGCGACGAAAAACTTCCTTTTAACAGGCAGGAAGGTGGAGCAGACCCAGGATCAGTGGGGACGGAGAGAGCAGGAGAGCAGGACAGAGACAAAGACAGAGAATGGAGGAAGACAGAGAGACAGAAGGAAAGAGAGGGACAGACATAAAGAGAGAGAGAAAGGAGGAGAGACTGATGGACAGAGACAAAGACAGAGAATGGAGGAAGACAGAGAGACAAGGAAAGAGAGGGACAGAGATAAAGAGAGAGAGAAAGGAGGAGAGACTGATGGACAGACGGGGACTTGAGCAGGTGGAGCTACGGGTGGCAGCTGGAGCCTCTTCAGGTCTGGAGCCTCCTCCAGCAGCACCAGGATCTGGGATGAGGGGAGAAGAAGAGGAGTTAGTAACACGTATGAGGACAGGAGGAGGAGAGAGAAGCCCAGTGCATCATGGGAGATCCCAGCAGTCTGAGCCTATAGCAGCAGATCTAAGGGCCAGCCTAAGCAGTCCTGACTATAAGCCTGATCAAAAAGGGAGGTTTTAGTCTGCTCTTAAAGGTCGAGAGGGTGTCTGCATCCCGGACCGAAACTGGGAGACGGTTCCACAGGAGGGGAGCCTGATAGCTGAAGGCTCTGGTTCCCATTCTACTTTTAGCTCCCATTCTACTTTTAGAGAAAAGAGCTTAGAGCTTGAGAAAAGCAATATTCTCTTTTTTGTATTGCTCATCCCTTCTCATTTTCCTGGTAAGACTTTGCAAACGCTGTTCTGCAACTTGTCAGTTCTTCGGCACAAACACATCACATTTCCTAAAAGGCAAGTTCATGTTGTAATGTCCATTTTCTAAAAGTGTTCCATGATCCATGTTTAAAAACACTTTAACCTCAACAGAAATTTCAGTCCTACGAGGAAACTTCCTTGAAGTCCTGGTTGTACAGTGAGATTAGCAGCTTTTCCAAACCAGCAACTGAAATCCTGCTCACAGTCACACAGTCACCTCTACCAACAGCATTGGTCAATGGCCCATTTACAACCCACCCCACGAATGGTCCAAACCTGTGTAGGGACCCCCATTTTGACTGTTGATACGTTCCCACAGTTTGGAGCATTCGTGCCAATCAAAAGCTCCACCACTGATAGTGGGTATTGTTACCTTACTTAGATACGCCCATTGGGTCAAGTCATTCTGCTTAGGGATGCTGATTGTCGTGACTGGCATTTCTCTTTGACAAAGCTGTCAGGAAGAGAAAGGAACTTGCTGTCCAGTGCTGAAACTTCTAATCCTGAAACAACATTAGTGCTAACAGATGTTTCCTGATTCTTGGTTCTGAGTCGTATGGGTGTCCCTTTTCCTTTGATATGGAGATGTGACATGAGCTCCTCAGAGCAGAAAGCGGCAGAGGACCCAGGATCCTGGAGAACATTGACCTGTGTGACATGGCTGCCTTTTGCTGCCTTGACTTTAATTGGGACAATGGGAAGCACAATCTTGTTCTCTGGCCCCTATATGACCACAAAGCTCTGCTGATGCACGACCTATTACATCAGATGGCTTCTCTACTTTCTGAGCTGTCCTTGGTTTCAATATGAAGGGCACTTGGATGAGCTTGTTAACAAATGCTACAAGTTAGATGCCTTTTGCAGTCTTTACTCATTTGTGCGGTGGCTTGAAGACATCCAAAGCAAATGCCCTTTGTTTTTAAAAAGCTGAGCTCATCTCTGTGAGCTTTCGTCATAAAATCATTGCTCAAGTCCAATGTGTGATGTGAGCTACAAATGGCACAAGATTGTTCAGACTTTGTCTCTTTTGGGGGAAGAGCTACACCAGTGACATAGCTACTGCCAGATGACTTTGGAGGATGTGGCTTAACATCAGGCTTGGACCTTCTATAACAGCTGTATGATCTTGCAGATCACCAAAGACTGGATCAGCTGATATGTGAGCTTGTTTTTCAATAAAAGAGGCAAGATCCAAAACGCTTAACCTCCTGTTCCATTGTTCCTGCAGCTTATATGCTTTGTTGCAATATTTCTCTCTGAGCTTGTAGGGTAACTTGAGTGCAATGCTTCTCATGCTGGATACTGGGTCCAGCTCCTCCATGTGCTCCATTTCCTCCACAGCAGTGCAGCACCTCCTGAGGAACATGGCACAGTCCTGAAACAGTTTAGAATCCTCTGATTTGATTTGAGGCCAAGAAAGAGCTTTTTCAAAATAAGCACATGAGATCTAATATTCATTTGCAAAGTTTTCTTTGCTTTCTCATAGCCCCTTTCTGGTGCCACATACTCACAGCTCTTCAACAGTCATCATGCTCTGCCTGTGGTAGACTGAATGAGACACTGCAAGCGGTCTCTGTTATTGTCCGTTTGACTTTCGATCATATTTTCAGAGGAATTCATGAATGACACGTATTCTAAAACAGGACCATGAAAAATAGGAATATTACCTTGAGGTAATGAAGACAAAAGTTGCTGTTTAATGAGCATCCTGGTTAACTAATTTTGACTCTACAGAATCTTACTCAAGTGACTTTCAGCTGTTGATCTGGATTCGCTTTGCTACTCAGGCACAGCGGTCTGAGTGGCTGGAACAGAGTTGCAAGTGGACGGGGAGTGAAAGAATGGGCGAAAGAGGGAAGGGTAGCAGGGATAGCAGAGGGAAAGGAATGACAGTGTATTGGGGTTGGGGCTGCACACCACTGGTCGTCCTGGAATAAAAAGAAGTTCCTGTCACGTTGGGGGCAAGGAGGGGACTGGACCCAGGTGCAGAGTTCAAAAGTTCCACAGAGTTTATTGCAGCAAAACAGCAAAATATCACCACAACAGGGAAAGTAACAACTAAAGGAGAAAACATACTGAGGGTAAGAAACAAAAGGTGTCCAGGAGCTAGCTCAACTGGTGACAGAGTAAAAATGGAGAACACATGACAAAGTGACAACTGAGAATGCGCAGTGTCCAGGAGAGAACTCTAACACAAGGTAACTGCAATACTCTGGCAGCAGGGAGCAGGAGAAGGGAGGCTTAAGTAGCCGGACTAATTAGCAATGGGTAACAGGTGTTGAGTAGTTCAGCCCTGCCGTAGAGGGAACCACAACGCCTCCGCGTGCTCCGACTGTCAGAGAGATCAGTGAACTGCACACAAGTGAGAACATGACAGTTCTGGTGTCATATGGGCCTAAATCAAGAAGAGGGAACTGTAGGTTAACCCCTGCTTTTGGTCTGACTGCTGGGGCAGTTTAAACATGAAGATGAAGTGAGCGGCCTCTCCTCTCATCCGATGGAACCTGTGCAGCTGAAGCTTCAGGGTCTTCTGCACCTAACAAAGGCACTGAGACTGAGAGGGTCAAAGCTTTAAGCATTAGACAGGTCAAATGCAGCCTCTTTTAAATAGTTGATTTTAGCAGTGACTTCAATTTCAGTGCTCAATTCCAAAGTTTCTCAGTACTTTGTTAATTGTTCCTCTTGTTTCTCAATTGCATGTTTCTCCTGTAACCTTGAAGTTTTGGCCATTAGAGCCACACATTCAGCCTCTGCATTGATGCACAGTGAGTTTGATGATCCGTTGGATGCATTTGATCCATCTGACTTGTGCGATTGAGCATCGGTAAAGTCAATATCAGCGTCAGCATTAACGGCGAATACGTGAGGTGGCTCCTCTACAGGCAGTGGTGTGGTAGACACGACTCCAGCTGTGCGAGGGGAACTTGGGTTTTTTTGAGGTTGCAATCCATTTTGTTACATTTGCAATAAAGGCAGTTATTTGTGTGCATCAGGTTGATACCATTTATCATCGCCCTCAATTCGTTCTGCCTCATTCAACATATTTGCATATGTTGTATGCAAATCTTGGAACTCTGTCGGATACTCATTGAATTTGGTTGTGTTTCCTTGCACTTCATCAAGGCAATCCTTGTCAGTCATTCACTGTCTCAAAATGTTCATTCTGTGAGTAATGTGGGACATTTTCCATGATCCTGTGGAGCGCAGACGTGCAAACTCCTTCTGACCTGAAACATGGTTGCTTTCTTTTTCAGATGAACCTGACATAATTTTTGAAAAAGTCCAAAGGTCCAAAAAGTGCAAAAAATTCTATCAGTCCACTTTTGCTGAATGCAATACAAACCAAAAAGTTTCAAAAATAGTCAGAAATAAAGGAAGATCATTGCACTCAGTTACTCAAAGTAGGCCACAACCTTGTCGCTCCAAATGTTTGGCCATGTCGGAATTATCTTGCAAATTAACATTTTATAGTCCATCAACTCAAAAATCTTCAATGAAACTTGTTTCTTAATTATTCCAAGATTATTGTCCAATGAAAATCATCCAAAGCTTCGGGTTAGAAAGCACATCCCTCCAAGTGTTGCATTGTTAAATGCGCCCCACATTAAGCTGACATTTCCTGTTGTCTCCAAATGTGCATGATTCCAAATTTGTCTTCCACGAAGAAGCTCGTCATTGATGATCTGTAGTGGTAAAACAGTCTGAGTTGCTCCTTCAACTCCTGATTTCCAATCTCCTGTTAGTTTTCCCACAGGTGGTGAAAGCAGATTCAGGGTCTGACTCACAGTTGAGTCAAAAGATATCCACCAGAGAGTTTGATGAAGATGTAGCTGGTAATTGATTGTAACAAAGAATAAACACAAAAATAAAAATGAAGTTGTTCTTAAAGTCTTTAAACAGTGTCAACAATCGGCAAGACCAGTTTTTCATGCAGGATTGGCCGCAGGCCCCAAGAGCAGCAGGCCTCTCAGCAGCAGCAGGCGGAGCTTTCCAGAGCAGCGCCTCTACCGGTTGACTGAGTCCTACGCTGCGTCCGAATTGCCAAGTAGGTCAGATCGTAGGTCTCAGAGCAGGTTGTAGGCTGTCCGAAACCAAAACTGCTGCACGTAGCAACCTACTTCGCAACCTAAATTCCAGCCTAAACACGCCCACATTGTAGGTCGGTTCAGGTGCATCCTACGGAGCAACCTATGGCCCACAATGCACCACGGACTTCTTCTTCGTCCCCTAAAAACTTGTGGACGCGCAAGCCAAGTTTGCTCCACCAACAGTCTCCCATTCTTATGCAGCACTAACATTTATAGTCGTTGTTGATGACTAAACTTTACAGGTGCGTTAATGTGCTTAATAATAGAGAATGAGTGAAAGGTGCTCAGAGTGGAATGCAGTGTGACAGTCAGGCCAGAAGGTGGGGCTTTCGTTGGTGCTGTCTACCTAATTGCGGTATCTGTGCTCTGCCAGCAGAGGTCGTGCTTCACCACCAATCTTCTAGGGTGTCCAAATGGTGCCACCGTGTTTAGGTTGTAGGAGTAGGCTGTAGCGGTAGGTCGTAACAGGAGGATGTAGGTTGCTACTTGGCAATTCGGACGCAGCCCTACTGAGGTCAATGATGGTATCGCGGGTCTGCCCTCTCCCTGTCAGGTGCCAAAGGTCACCAATTTATAGGTAGAGCCATCACCACCTATAGAGGGCGCACACACTCAAAAAGTCAATGTAAAAAGCAGCATAAGTGAGATGATGAAAATATCAAAACGTAAATGTGGCTCCTACACACACATACATACGCACATATATACATATACACACACACACACTTTTTGAATAAAACCCTCAGCATGCGTCCGTAGCGCTGCAGATTATCCTCTCCTGGCTCTCAGTGAAGCACCAATATGGACACACAAACAAACAAAGATATGGATACGTGTGTGCACAAATTTTGCAACGCAAACAGTGCCCATTCAAATTCTCCCTTTCACCGTCTCCCCACAGGCACACACAGTAACTTAATCATTTCAGAGCTGACAGATTTATCCATGTCTATTTATAGCCTGACTCTACATTTTATGGCACGTCCCACAGTCTCACTGTGGCAATAAAGGTTTGGTTTAACTGGGCTGCTCTCACCTCAGGTCTCCTTCTTCCCAAGTGTCTGAGCAGCTGATCACTTTTCCCTGATGGATTAGTTGGTTGATTTCAAGTCGTGGTTATTTTTCTTGCTGCTAGTTGGTTGGGTTAGCAAATACTAAGGTGGATCCACATCTTTTTTTGTTGGAATATCATTACTTTTCTAAAAGAGAAGCAAAAGTTGAAGAACTGGTGGCATACAGGCCAACCCAGAGAATGTGCGCTTTAGAAAACCATCCCCCAGTAAACAGGGACTTCCTGTTGACCAGTATAGATCTGTTGTTCCACACTAACAGACAAAGAGATGCAGATTTTTGCTGTTGATTTTTTTCTAAATTAAAGAAATAAGAGGAGTTTTTCTCTCCTGATTCGACCTCACAAAAGCGCCCTGTGCCTTGTTGAGGTGAAGGTGACCGCATTTAGTTTGGAATTCCAGTGTTGACTTCCGTCTTCATAGCTTAACTCAGTGTTGCTGCAGCACCTGTGGGTTTCTTTCAACAACTGAGTTCCATTTCCTTATTTTTTTGGTCAAGTTTCTTACTGAATTTAATACTTATTCCCTAATTTTAAAGTTTATAAATTTCCATTTGTTAATATGACCTGAGATTGTGTCATCATTTTTAATTTCAGTAATTGCTCCTGTAATTTGGTTACAATAGTCCTTGTTCTGTAACAGTTTTGCATCCAGGATGATGTATGGTTGTAGTCCAACAGGAAGTGGTCATGTCAGGGATAAGGTGTTTTTGTAGTCCAACAGGTGTTGTTGGATGGATGAGGGAAGGAGGGATGGACAGAAGGATGGATCGATGATGAATGGAGTAACAAATGGATATATAGATTATGGATGGACAGTGTGATGATGAATGGATGGAGCAATGGATTGGAAATGGAGGGATGGATAATTTAACATGGATGGAGGGCGGAGGGATGATGAATGGAGAGGTGGTTCGATGGCAGATGGATGGAGTAACAGATGGATAGATGGATGATGGATGGACAGGTGGATGATGGATAGCTGATTGAGGGATGGATAAAGGGATGATAGAGAGGGGGATGGAGGGAAGGAGGTATGGATAAATGGATGGATGGACAGATGGAGGAATGATAGATAGACAGATTGATGCAGGGATGGAGGGATAGATGATCATTGGAGGGATGATGGAGCAATGGATGGATGATGGTGATGGATAGATGAGTGGATGGATGGATGGATAGTTTAACAGATGGATGATGGATGGAGAGGTGATTCGATGGATAGTTTAACAGATAGATAATGTAAGGGTGATAGATGGACAGATGGATGATGGATGGACAGGTGTATAGATGGATGATGGAGGGATGAACAGATTGAGGGATAGATGATGGGCTGATGGATGGAGGGCTGGATAGATGGATGTATGATGATGATGGATGGATGATGCAAGGAAGGATGGATGGGGGATAGATGGGTGGAGAGATGGATCGAGGAAGAGATGGACGGATGGATGGATGGTGGACAGGTGGAGGTATGATAGATGAATGATGGAGGGATAGATGATGGATGGGCATGTGGATGGAAGGATGGATGGTTGATGGCTGGAGGGATGGATAGAGGGATGAAGGCTGGATGGAGAGACAGATGTTTGTCAGTCCTACATCCAACAGAAGGCTGTTGCTCAGGTTGAATATTTTCAACTTGCATGTCGACGTGAATACAAAGAATTAGCATCACATCATTCGTGCTGCCTGGCAAGCAGACACATGAATTTGCGTCTATTTGGCTCCCTCCTTAGACTTTACATGTAATCTTCACATGTGAAAAATTTACATTGCGTTTGGTGAGAACACTCCTTCAGACTTCTGACCACCTCCTCTATTTTTGCACCTAACAAGAACGAGGAAGGAGGCAAGGCAATTTTATTTGTAGGGCCCGTTTTCACAACCAGTTTGTCTCAAAGGGCTTCACATGGCGGGAGGGTTCTCCTGGGTGGGATCTGCAGGGATGCCAGCGTTGTTCTGCAGTTGTCACAGGGAGGCCGTCATCACCAGGAGACCTCAGAGCTTTAGTAGAGCGCACTCCCACATGGGTGAAGGTCTCGGTCATCCTTCATGAAGCCTCTCTGCAGTCTGTGGCAACATTACTGCTTCACCTGACTCTCTACCAAGTTCCTGAACGTAGCGTTGAGGCTGCGACTGGAACCAGCCTATGAGTGAGTGATCAGCTGGTCAGTGCTGGGCGCCTGATGTCACCACGACCAGCACTGCATTAACTTTGTTTACGGATGGGCCAAAGGACATGCAACAGGTCAAACTGATGCTTTAGAGTGCCCCCTGCTGGACCACAATGAAACTATTTCAAAATTGTCTCATTAACTCATCAATAATTTAAATTAAAATGTTAAACTTTGAAGGAGTTTCTTCCAGATGTTTTCATCTTTGACAGCCACTTCCAGTCTGCCCTTTGGGAACTTCAGTGGGAATAAGTAACTTTATCATGTTGTTACCTGCTAAAACAGTTCCCCCATTTCCTGTTTGGTTGGCCAATGTTTCAGCAGCCAGCTGTGAGCCTGGGGGTGAGCGTGACCACAGCTCTGTGTAATTACCGCCGCTACCACAAGATGGGGACAGAGGTGCTGCACTGCAGCTTTAATGACGAGTGGGCATGCAGTCAAAATGCCTCGTAGCGCGGACAAACATGGCTCCTCTCCCCGGGTTACAGCTCAGAATGCGGTGTGTTCTCTGGGTTTGCGCCTGAGCTGCTTGTGATCCTGGAAGCACAATGAAGCAACAGGATGGAAAGCAGCCTGGTGGACTTTAAGAACCCCAATCCGGGAGGTCCCTCTTATACCGAGCCCTGGAGGAAGTCGCGCTGGCTCGGACACACAGAGGCATTGTACGGCCGCCGCCAGGAGGAAGAGTCAGTTCATCCGCTCCGCCCCGACATCCTCTCCTCCGCCGCGCCGCGCACTTAGTCGAGTAACTTCAAGGAAAAAAGGCCAAAGATAGTCGCTGCCGGGACCAGCTGCCAACATGGCGGAGTGAACGGCTGTGTGTGTGTGTGTGTATGTGTGTGTGTGTGTGTGTGTGAGCTGGTACATGACGGAGCTGTGTGCGAGATGTGAGGTCTGCTGCTGGATGATGAGGCGGACGGACCGACGCGCGCCTCTAACCGCTTGTTCCCGGATCAGAGACGATGTGGAAGGAAGAATATGACGTTCACTTCGAGTTTCTGTTGCAGCTCCTGTGAGTTTGAATCTTTCCGTGATAGTGCTGTGTCTGACTGACGGGGACAGGGGCTGTTGCTGCGTGGCAACGTGGAAATAGTGAGACAACTGAAGAGTTTCTTCTCTGCTAGTACCAATGTAGTATTTGTATTACGACAGGGGCTATGATCTCCCTCTCATGAGTCAGACGCTTTAGATAATGTACAGTAACACTGCTGTATAACCATGCAAGGTCGATGCAGCTCCATTATTTTAGAGTAAATATCATTGGATTTGAAATGTACTTCGGAATCAGAGGCGCCCCCCCCCCCCCCCCCATCCCAGCGGGGTCAGCGACAGTTTGTACTTCAGCACTTCAAAGTCCTAATACCTCTGCTTTTCTACGTGTAAAGGTCCTCTTCTCAAGATTGTACCTAAGTTTGCAAGTAACATCTAGATATGTCAAATTAAAAATATTAAATATAGAGGTTTTCAGCTGACAGCTATACGAGTACACAGATGTTAGAGTATAGTTACTGCTGCTCATGTAGCAGCTGGAGTTTACTGTACTTCCATGAGCGATGAGAAGCCTGCTAACTGATGGTGATCCCACAATAACCTTTAATTAATTGCTTGATTGGTCAGTAATGTTTTGTCTAACCAACAGGCAAAAGCTCCAGATCCTGAAAAATACATTGAAATACACTTAAACGACATTTCGAAGTACATATGTACCAATAGCACCTCTCAAATATCATTCATTTTTCCTTCTGAGATGCAGTGGTAGTGGCGAGTGTTCACGGCTCCCCAAAGTCAGGATAGGAACAGCAACAGGGTTCCTTCAGGTTCCACATCTGCAAGCCTCAACAGACAGACACACACACACACACACACACACACACTCCTACAAACACATGCATGCACACACCCACACCTACACACACGCACGCACACACACGCACACACACACACACATTCACACCCACGCCACTCATGCAGACACACCTTGTGGGTGTGGGCCCAGGCAGTGCACAATCAAAGAGATTAGCATATGAGTCAGTGGCATGCCTCATCATGCTTCCCTGCACTCTTCACACACACAGACACACACACACACACAAGCAGACACAGACACGCACACAGAGTCACTGTCACAGTGATTGCATATGTGTGGCCTGCGGGAACAGAATTTGCCATTATAGAGACAAATCATTCACTGTGTGTTACTTGGCCAACAGAAGAACACGACTCTCCAGAGAGATCTGCTGCCCCTGTTGCCCTCAGTCCACCTCAGTGCACCTCCATGCTCTGGTTCTGCTCCTCCAGATGTTGGGAACTGCATTGGTGGAGCATCATTGTTGCCCCCAATTGATTTACATGTGTGGAGGCTCTCCAGGTGCTCCAGTGAGTCAAAAACAAAGACATGTAGTCTGCAAACTAGAAATGCAGCTGAGAACATGCACGAGTCCTGGGTTTATCGGGGGGGGGGGGTCCTGGCTCCATGGCTGTTGCTGCTCAGGAAGCCTCCTAATCACATCCTAAACCACTGGTCTCACCCCCACCGGCCCCTGAGGATGATATCATCTGGCTTAATATGCTCCTGGGACGCTGAGCAGTGGCTCCTTGCAGCATTTCCTGGAGAAGGGTGGTCCAAGGTTGGGGGGATGGCGAGGAGTCAGTGACCTTCATACTCCCTTGTGGGGCTGAAGGGGTGTGGTCAGCGGAATGTCGTTTGTGCGGTTGTCTGCAGCTTTATCTTTCATGTCAGGCGGATCTGATAGCAGTTCTTGATTCCTGCGTGACTGTGATAGGCAGCCTCTACTTGGCTTCTGCTGTCTCCATGGTAACCAGCATGTCCCTCACGAGGACGGTGCATAATGTATTGAGTTTGAGAGGGTAATGCACACTGATCAGATTATGCAAAAGAGTATCTGAATCATCTGGTGAGAATGTTGATGTGCTGCAGAGGAAATGAGGAAATGCCACTGAGAATGGAGAAATGGGCCGAGACAGTAAACAGGAGAGCCAAGCGAGTCATGTCTGTTCCTGGTTAGGGAGGGTTGGGACGAGTGCGTCAGAAAGAGGAAGAGGCCAAGAAGACAGCCATCGCTCACTGAGTTACCTCAACCAGCTGTCCAAGGCTGAGTATGCAAAGACAAAAAGAACTAGATGACCTGAGCCTCTGTTGAATTGATATCTCTGTTATGAAGTTTAGGGCTTCAACAGACAGTTACAGTGGAACTTTGCAACTCAGCATGAATGAAATTATCCAAGACTGAAACATCTCTTGCATGAAAAAATAAGAAAGCTAATGAACCAAAGGAGGTACACAACCATGAAGGAGAAGTTTGAAAGACAAAGTAATAAATATGTGAGAAATAAACAAAAAATGTAAAGGATTCACGATCAAGTTCCCTCAGATGGTCATAACTGTAATTAATACATTGCCTGGTTTTGTCCTGGCAAGTCAAGTCAGGTTTATTAGTGTGGCGCCAAACCTCAACCAAAGTTCTGTCCTGACTCTGTCCAAGTAGAGCAGGTCCAGCACCTCCCTCCTTCAATGAACCTCCACCCAACAATTCTCCATCAGCAAGCACATCCTGCAACAGCAGCCACCAGAACCTTCCTTTACCAGCAGGAAGGTGGAGCAGATCCAGGATCAGTGGGGACGGAGAGAGAGCAGGAGAGCAGGACAGAGACAAAGACAGAGAATGGAGGAAGACAGAGAGACAGAAGGAAAGAGAAGGACAGAGATAAAGAGGGAGAGAAAGGAGGAGAGACTGATGGACAGAGACAAAGACAGATAATGGAGGAAGACATTTATGCAGAAGGAAAGAGAGGGACAGAGATAAAGAGAGAGAGAAAGGAGGAGAGACTGATGGACAGACAGGGACGTGAGCAGGTGGAGCTACGGGTGGCAGGTGGAGCCTCTTCAGGTCTGGAGCCTCCTCCAGCAGCACCAGGATCTGGGATGAGGGGAGAAGAAGAGGAGTTAGTGACACGTATGAGAACAGGAGGAGGAGAGAGAAGCCCAGTGCATCATGGGAGATCCCAGCAGTCTGAGCCTACAGCAGCAGATCTAAGGGCCAGCCTAAGCAGTCCTGACTATAAGCCTGATCAACAATGAGGTCTGAAGTCTGCTCTTAAACTTAGAGAGGGGGTCTGGGTCCTGGACTGAAACTGGGAGACGGTTCCACAGGAGGGGAGCCTGATAGCTGAAGGCTCTGGCTCCATTCTACTGTTAGAACTCTAGGAACCAGCAGGAACCCTGCATCCTGGGAGTGAAGGGTTCTAGCTGGATCATAGGGGACTAGGAGCTCTGTCAGGGATGAAGGAGCCTGATTGTTGAGGACTTTGATGGTAGAAGAAGAATTTTAAATTCTGTTCTGAATTTGACAGGGAGCCATGCAGAGAAGCAGTCCAGGAGAGACCTGGTCTCTGCTACCAGTTCTAGTCAACATGGGCAGCAGCGTTCTGGACCAGCTGGAGAATCTTTAGGGACCTGTTAGTCCAGCCTGGTAGCTGCACTGAGATCTAATCAGACCAGCACAGAGACCAGTCCCTCATCTGGTACCAGTAGGAGGTCACTGGTACCTTTGACTAGTTCTGTTTCTGTGCTAGGATGAACCTGGACCCTGACTGAATCCTCCAATCAGCTGTTGCTGTGGAGAAGTCACAGAGCTGTTTAGCAACTGCTTTCTCCAGAACCTTGGAGAGAAAAGGAAGATGTGATGTTGGTCTGTAGTTGGTAGAACTTCTGGATCCAGGCTTGTTTTTTGAGGAGGGTTTAATTCCTGCTACTTTAAAGGACTGAGGGACGGAACCAGATACCAGCGCCACATTGATCATATCTAAGAGGGAGGGGCTAACGAGGGGAGAAAGTCTTGGAGCAGCTTAGTTGGGATGGGGTCTAGGAGACAGGTGGAGGTTTAGAGGAGGACATTATTGAACTGAGCTCATGAAGGCTGATGGGAGAAAAACTATCCAAGTGTGTGTCTGGTCCTCCAGCTGCCTCTAAGGTTCTGGGTTCTAGGTGCCATGTTGTCAGCTGATGGCAGCAGGAGAAGAAGTTTCTCTCTAATCAGGAGAATTTTGTCATTAAAGAAGTCCATGAACTCTTTGCTGCCCAGGGAAACAGGACTACTTGGTTCAGTAGAGCTGTGGCTCTCTGTCAGTCTGGCTCCAGGATTGAAGAGGAACCTGGGTTGTTCTTGGTTCCTCTATTAGTTCTGAGTAGTCGGCTGCTCTGGTTCTACCAAGGGCTTTCTTCTAGGTTCTAAGGCCATCTTGCCAGACTACATGTGACTCCTCCAGTTTGGAGCAGCGCCATCTTCTCTCCAGTTTCTGGTTTCTTGTTGAAGCTGTCAGGTTCCAGAACCGTACCAAGGTGCTTGTTTCCTTGGATTCATAGTTTTCTGTTTTAGTGGGCCAGTAGAGTCCAGAGTTGTTGCTGAGGTGCCTGCTGCTCTATGGATAAAATGATCAGTTTGGGAGGGACTAAGGTGGACAACAGCGCCCTCTGTTACAGTGGGACATGACACTGAATTTAGCACCAATGGAACCACTTCCTTAAATCCAGGTGTGGCCTGATCAGACAAACATCTGGAAACTACAGTTTTCCTAAGTGGAGTGTCGCTGATTAGTACAAATTCCAAAGTGATTGGAGGAAGACAGAGAGACAGAAGGAAAGAGAAGGACAGAGATAAAGAGGGAGAGAAAGGAGGAGAGACTGATGGACAGAGACAAAGACAATGGAGGAAGACAGAGAGACAGAAGGAAAGAGAGGGGCAGAGATAAAGAGGGAGAGAAAGGAGGAGAGACTGATGGACAGAGACAAAGACAGAGAATGGAGGAAGACAGAGAGACAGAAGGAAAGAGAGGGACAGAGATAAAGAGAGAGAGAAAGGAGGAGAGACTGACAGACAGAGACGAATACAGAGAATGGAGGAAGACAGAGAGACAGAAGGAAAGAGAGGGACAGAGAGAAAGAGAGAGAGAAAGGAGGAGAGACTGATGGACAGACGGGGACGTGAGCAGGTGGAGCTACGGGTGGCAGCTGGAGCCTCTTCAGGTCTGGAGCCTCCTCCAGCAGCACCAGGATCTGGGATGAGGGGAGAAGAAGAGGAGTTAGTAACACGTCTGAGGACAGGAGGAGGAGAGAGAAGCCCAGTGCATCATGGGAGATCCCAGCAGTCTAAGCCTATAGCAGCAGATCTAAGGGCCAGCCTAAGCAGTCCTGACTATAAGCCTGATCAACAAGGAGGTCTAAAGTCTGCTCTTAAACCTAGAGAGGGGGTCTGGGTCCTGGACTGAAACTAGGAGACGGTTCCACAGGAGGGGAGCCTGATAGCTGAAGGCTCTGGCTCCATTCTACTGTTAGAACTCTAGGAACCAGCAGGAACCCTGCATCCTGGGAGTGAAGGGTTCTAGCTGGATCATAGGGGACTAGGAGCTCTGTCAGGGATGAAGGAGCCTGATTGTTGAGGACTTTGATGGTAGAAGAAGAATTTTAAATTCTGTTCTGAATCTGACAGGGAGCCATGCAGAGAAACAGTCCAGGAGAGACCTGGTCTCTGCTACCAGTTCTAGTCAACATGGGCAGCAGCGTTCTGGACCAGCTGGAGAGTCTTTAGGGACCTGTTAGTCCAGCCTGGTAGGAGGGAGGTGCAGTAATGCAAGTCAGCTAATCAACCTTTCTCCAGTCACTCTTCAAGCTTTCATGCTTCCAAGTTTGAAGAGTTGAGGAAACTTTTCTTGATTCTTCAACCAGCAACACTGCAGCGACCATGTCTGCTTAAGCAACAGTGATGCAGTCAGGAGGCTCCAAACAACATTTTCATTTAAACAACTGGAGAACAGAGCTGAACTCTAATTCTGAAAGTGACACCACAGGTCAGTCAATGAATTCATCATTCCTGCTTTTAAGTATTTTTGTCTCCTGGGCGCCCACTTAGAGACCCGGGAGCCATTTGTCAAAAACCTGACAGAGTTTGCCAAAACAAGAGTGGAAACTGGAAGACAGCCACTGAGCAGGAAACAGACAAATTACAGAGCAAAGTGCACAAGTAGCATCTGGAATATCATCATCAATAAATTATTAAAGTAAGAAAGACCAGCTGAGTGAGGAGCCGCAGCATGACTCCACCCTTGAGCTGCCTTCAAGAAGGATGTGTCTGTCGGGACAAAGGAGTGCCTGTATCTGTTACGTTCAACAGGTGGGGCTCCGTGTGGGAGGGGCAGGAGAGACAGAGGGTGGCAGTAGCCTTCCTGTCTCCCAGTGTATGGAACAAGTCTGGCAGTGCTGACCTCCCAGACGCTTGTTGCCATGCTGAGGTGGTGTCTGGACCTGATGCGACTGTTTCCAGACCAGCAGAGAAGAGGAACGGCCAGGAGGGATTCAGTGTAAAATAAGATCCTAAGGAACAGCAAGTACTCCTGCTAGCCTTTGTAGCTCAAAGCTTCATGGAGGCAGTGAGATTTAGTCGTTCCACTATGGTCCTGAGACGCTTCAGTGGAGGTTTTGGAGTCCGCTGCCTGCTGGTTGTTAGGGGCTGATGACTGGTACAGAGTCATCAGCAACCTTTAAAATGAGCCTGTTTCCGTTGGTGTATAGAGGAGGGTTAAAAATGTCTATATACCGATATTTTATCAATATACATTTGTAGGAAAGATTATCGATGAATAAATTCCAGTATTGATCTTTTAAAATGCATTAGATTTTACCCGTTTATTTTTTTGTTTTTGTTTGCCCCTTTAGTCTCGCGTGGTTTAGTGCGTAGTGCAACGTTACTGCAGTCAGATTATCAGATCTCGCGAGATCCAGGCCATGTGCCTCCGATCAGAGAACAACAAGATGGCGGAAGCGCAACTTTAGTATCCGGCAAATTTAAGAGCCGATGTCTGGCAGCACTTCGGCTTTAAGAAGCGAGAAAACTGCGCCCAACTTGACAAAAATAATGCTGTCATGATGCCAAATGTGCAAAGTAGAAGTTAAGTACAACGGAAATACTACTAATCTCTGGAGCCATGTGACGAGGCATCACCCAGAGTACACTCAGCAACCAGGAAACTACAAGTCACTGCAACAACCCTCGCTGGAGAAAGAATTTGGAACCAAGTTTCCATCCACGCCTCCACGTGCAGAGAACATCACTTCGGCTCTGGCAATTTTGATCTGCAAGGATCTCAGACCATCCTGAGTGGTAGAAAATGTAGGCTTCAGACCCCTCGTCCAGACACTGGAGCCACGCTATGTGCTACCGACACGGAAACAACTGAGTCAAGTCCCAATCTCAAAGATGTTCAGAGATGTTAAAAACAACATCGCAACTGCACTGAAATCAGCAGAGAGCGTTGCCATCGCTTGTGACAGCTGGACAAGCAGAGCTACGATTCCTACTTGACCATCACCTCTCAGTACACTGACAGTCACTGGTCCCTCATGTCCCACGTTGACAAACGCGGGCGATTGAAGCTCGCCACACCGCGAGTCATCCTGCTGAGCTGCTGACGGTTTGTGGAAGTCTAAGTTGCCCTTTTGTTTTGAATGACGGTCTTATATTTAAATAAAAAGTGCATGATGTTGTATAACTATTGTTTAATGGTCAGTTCTCAGTGTAAATATTAATATTTAATGATGCAGCAGGGTAGAGGGTTACTTTTACGATTGAATTTACAGCATGAGTCCTTTGAGAAGCTCTTCCATTACCAAAGCAAAATTGGTATGGTAACTAAAATATCCTATCGTATATTGGATCGAATCGTATCGGAAATCGTATCGACTTGGGACCTAGTGTATCGGAATCGTATGGTATCGGGAGGTCAGTGGTGATACCCAGCTCTATTTGTGTATGAGTGTTTAAAAAGTCTGCAAATGGCAGCTTGGCATGGTTTTTGGTTGCAGCTGAAGTGTTCCAGCAGATGTTCAATCTCAATACGAGTAACTTTTTAAGAAGGTTGTCGAAGGACTCATCACAAGGCAAGTGGGAGATGTAGAACCATCAGAGCCCTGGAGGATTTAGCCACTCCCAACACCTCGGTACCTGCTGGTGGTGCGTGACAGTGGGAGCATATGCTGAAAACTGGTGCTAACTGTTGAGCTCAGGAGGAGATCAGAGGACTACGTTTGCTGTTCCTAGTACAAATATCAAAGGAATCAGTCCAGAACAGGATCGTCAGTTTTTTCAGATTTCACATTTCATAAACCAGGAGTGTCAAACCTGAGATGAGACCTTCGGAGCTCCTGTGCCAACTTGTTGTAGGAGAAAACCCCCTCAACAATAGCCTCAGCACCGCCACCGGATCGGATCGGATTAAAGAGAGTGCTTAAGTTGAACTGAGTCAGAACCATCAGGTGTGTGTGTGTGTGTGTGTGTGTGTGTGTGTGTGTGTGTGTGTGTGTGTGTGTGTGTGTGTGTGTGTGTGTGTGTGTGTGTGTGTGTGCATGCTCCTCCCCAGCGATGCTGACCTCACAGACGTGCTGTCGGACTCAGACGAGTGTGATCTGGGCAGCCTGGAGCGTTTGGACCCAGGCAGCATTGATACGCTAGCCAACGGCTGCCGGGCCAACAACGAGGCCGCCAAGAGGCTGGCCAAGCGCCTCTATCACCTGGAGGGCTTCAAACGCTGTGATGTGGCCAGACACCTGGGCAAGAAGTGAGCTGTCACACATAGTGGCTGTCACTCATACACACATCCTTGTACTTATATCTTTGTGAAGACTTTCATTGACATAATACATTCCCTAGCCGCCCCCCCCCCTTAACCCTAAGCATCTCAACTGACTGTTTGACCCTAACCTTGACCCTAAACCTAACCAGAACCTGATTCTAACCTTGACCCTAAAACCAAGTCTTGACCTTCAAACGGCCCTGTGAAGATGTGAGGACCGGCTAAAATGTCCTCACTCTGTTGGTTAAACAGTCCTCTAGTCCTCACTCTGTAGCAAGTACAAGAACACACACACACACACACACATATACACACACACACACACTCACTCACTCAAACAACTGAGGGTGTACTCCTTTATATCAGTACTACTCTGAGGGGGTACTCCTTTATATCAGCACTACTCTGAGGGGGTACTCCTTTATATCAGCACTACTCTGAGGGGGTACTCCTTTATACCAGTACTACACTGAGGGGGAACTCATTTATTAATCCCTGCTCTGTGTGTCTGCAGTAATGACTTCAGCCAGCTGGTGGCATCAGAGTATCTGAGCTTCTTTGATTTCTCTGGCCTCTCATTGGACCGGGCCCTGAGGTATGCTGCTGGCTGTGTGTGTGTGTGTGTGTGTGTGTGTGTGTGTGTGTGTGTGTGTGTGTGTGTGTGTGTGTGTGTGAGGCTGTTCGTGTGACAGATTGTGTGTCCTTGGACTGTGTCTGTCCGTTTTTGTGAGTTTGTGAGTGAGAGAGATCGTGATTGTGAGTCTGTGTGAATGTGACTTTTACGTATTTGTGTATGTGTATGTGTGTGTGTGTGTGTGTGTGTGTGTGTCCTTCACCAGGCATTAGCTTTGTGCTAATCAAGCTGTTGGGTTGAGGAGCTTTAGCTGTTGTA
Organism: Aulostomus chinensis; assembly: GCF_037954235.1. Taxonomy (NCBI): domain Eukaryota; kingdom Metazoa; phylum Chordata; class Actinopteri; order Syngnathiformes; family Aulostomidae; genus Aulostomus; species Aulostomus chinensis. The sequence continues at coordinate 7,243,556 of NC_141332.1, read as the reverse complement.
GCTGACAGTTGCACAGCTCATCACTGACACATTGCTGACATGTAGCTGGCACGTAGCTGACATGTAGCTGGCACGTAGCTGACATGTAGCTGGCACGTAGCTGACATGTAGCTGGCACGTAGCTGACATGTAGCTGGCACGTAGCTGACATGTAGCTGTCTCCAAGTGTCACCATCAGCCCCACGTATTCTGCTAAAAGATGACAAGTGCGCTTCAAGCAGTTGATGTCAACAATTATCTTTGTGAAGTTACTTACATGTAGTCTTTGGACTTCATTCATTCAAGTTAAACTTTCATCACAATCCAAATCAGCGCGTTAATAAAGGGTTACTGTCTCATGTGACCACAAGCCAACATTCAACCAGCTGCTTCCTCAGCTTGGTTTTGAAACAGTGACAAACAGATTTAACTCAAGACATGTTGATGAATAACCAGTTGCTTCCACGGCCGTGACATCAGTTGACCAAAACCCCCAAAATACTCCAAATAATTTATTTTCACGAAATTTTTTTTTAATAAAATTGCATTTTCCCCACATTTGAAGGTAGATTAGTGGATACTCCTCTTGGTTGTTTGAAAACAGACTCAAACTGTGACTGAAATGGAAAATTAGATTTTCTGTTAGTAGGCAAGGTGATTAACAGAATAATTGATGAATTTGCTTCCTTTGAAAAGTATGAAAGGATCCAGTCAGTGATTCACACAAATCGTTTTGCCAGCTAAGTTGAATTCCTCCACGACGTCGTTTGCTGCCAGCACTGATGAATGCGCACGTATTTGACCTCCACTTGACCTTTTGGTGTCACTTACGTATGACAGGAACTTTTTAAAAGCCTTTCCACTGATGGGGGAGACCCAGGAGAGAGAGAGGGTCCTGGTGCATTTCTCCAGACGCTTCTGCCACTGCAATCCCCAGACACCCTCCTCAGAAGGTCAGAGCCATGACGATGATGCTGCTCAACATGGTAATGAGCAACAATGCATGAAACACGTCATCTCTTCGTGTGTTCTCATTTCTGCTGTTAATTAACCAGACAGTCATGACAAGGGATGGGGACTACCCTCAACCCAAAGACCAAGGAGGTCCTGGTTCCCACTATAGAGACATGCAGGTGTAATGGGAGGGGGGTGAAGTCTACACTGGTAGGGAGACCTGGTAATGATGGGAGAGGGGTGTGGACTACACCATTAGGGGGAGCAGGTGTGCTTGGGCCACACAGAGACAGAGAAACGTTCACCATCAGACAGGTCACGAATGTAGCTTTGCTTGTCTCAAACAAACCATCCATCAATCCATCTATCAGTCCATCCATCTGTCAGTCCATCCATCTCAGTCCATCTATCAATCCATCCATCTATCAATCCATCTATCAGACCATCCATCGATCAATCCATCTATCAGTCCATCCATCTATCAATCCATGTATCAGTCCATCCATCTATCAGTCCATCTATCAGTCCATCCATCTATCAATCCATCTATCAGACCATCCATCATCCATTCATCCACCCACCCATCTATCCATCCATCAGTCCATCCATGCATCCATCTATCAGTCAATCCATCCATCCATGCATCCATCTATCAGTCAGTCCATCCATCCATGCATCCATTTATCAGTCCATCTATCAGTCCATCCATCTATCAGTCCATGTATCTATCAATCCATCTATCAGTCCATCCGTTTATCACTCCATCCATCCATGCATCCATCCATCAATCCATCTATCAGTCCATCCATCTATCAGTCCATCTATCAGTCCATCCATCTATCAGTCCATCTATCAGTCCATCCATCCATGCATCCATCTATCAGTCCATCCATCTATCAGTCCATCTATCAGTCCATCCATGCATCAGTCCATCCATCTATCAGGCCATCTATCAGTCCATCCATCTATCACTCCATCCATACATGCATCCATTTATCACTCCATCCATCCATCAGTCCATCTATCAGTCCATCCATCTATCAGTCCATCCATGCATCAATCCATGTATCAGTCCATCCATCCACGCATCCATCCATCAATCCATCTATCAGTCCATCCATCCATGCATCCATCTATAAGTCCATCCATCTATCAGTCCATCGATCAGTCCATCCATGCATCAATCCATCTATCAGTCCATCCATACATGCATCCATGTATCAGTCCATCCATCCACCTACCTATCCATCCATCCATCCACCCACCCATCTATCAATCCATCTATCAGTCCATCCATCCATCCATCCACCCATCCATCCATCCACCCACCCATCTATCAATCCATCTGTCCATCATCCATGCATCCATCTATCAGTCCATCCCTCCATCCATGCGTCCATCTATCAGTCAATCCATCCATCCATGCATCCATCTATCAGTTCATTCATCCATCTATCAGTCCATCCGTCCATGCATCCATCTATCAGTCCATCCATCTATCAGTCCATCCATCCATCCATGCGTCCATCTATCAGTCAATCCATCCATCCATGCATCCATCTATCAGTTCATTCATCCATCTATCAATCCATCTATCAGTTCATCCATCCATCCATGCATCCATCTATCAGTTCATTCATCCATCTATCAGTCCATCCGTCCATGCATCCATCTATCAGTCCATCCGTCCATGCATCCATCTATCAGTCCATCCATCTATCAGTCCATCTATCAGTCCATCCATCCATGCATCCATCTATCAGTCCATCCATCTATCAGTCCATCTATCAGTCCATCCATGCATCAGTCCATCCATCTATCAGGCCATCTATCAGTCCATCCATCTATCACTCCATCCATACATGCATCCATTTATCACTCCATCCATCCATCAGTCCATCTATCAGTCCATCCATCTATCAGTCCATCCATGCATCAATCCATGTATCAGTCCATCCATCCACGCATCCATCCATCAATCCATCTATCAGTCCATCCATCCATCAATCCATCTATAAGTCCATCCATCTATCAGTCCATCGATCAGTCCATCCATGCATCAATCCATCTATCAGTCCATCCATACATGCATCCATGTATCAGTCCATCCATCCACCTACCTATCCATCCATCCATCCACCCACCCATCTATCAATCCATCTATCAGTCCATCCATCCATCCATCCACCCACCCATCCATCCATCCACCCACCCATCTATCAATCCATCTGTCCATCATCCATGCATCCATCTATCAGTCCATCCCTCCATCCATGCGTCCATCTATCAGTCAATCCATCCATCCATGCATCCATCTATCAGTTCATTCATCCATCTATCAGTCCATCCGTCCATGCATCCATCTATCAGTCCATCCATCTATCAGTCCATCCATCCATCCATGCGTCCATCTATCAGTCAATCCATCCATCCATGCATCCATCTATCAGTTCATTCATCCATCTATCAATCCATCAATCAGTTCATCCATCCATCCATGCATCCATCTATCAGTTCATTCATCCATCTATCAGTCCATCCGTCCATGCATCCATCTATCAGTCCATCCGTCCATGCATCTATCAGTCCATCCATCCATCCATGCGTCCATCTATCAGTCAATCCATCCATCCATCCATCCATGCGTCCATCTATCAGTCAATCCATCCATCCATGCATCCATCTATCAGTTCATTCATCCATCTATCAATCCATCTATCAGTTCATCCATCCATGCATCCATCCATCAATCCATCTATCAGTCCATCCATCCATGCATCCATCTATCTGTCCATCCATCTATCAGTCCATCTATCAGTCCATCCATCCATCTATCAGTCCATCCATCTATCCATCCATCAGTCCATCCGTTTATCACTCCATCCATCCATCCACCCATCCATCAGTCCATCCGTTTATCACTCCATCCATCCATGCATCATCCATCAATCCATCTATCAGTCTATCCATCTATCAATCCATCTAGCAGTCCATCTATCTATCAGTCCATCTATCAGTCAATCCATCTATCAATCCATCTAGCAGTCCATCCATCCATCCATCTATCACTCCATCCATCCATGCATCTATCAGTCCATCTATCTATCTATCAATCCATCCATCCATCAATCCATCTGTCAGTCCATCCATCCATGCCTCCATCTATCACTCCATCAATCCATGTATCAGTCCATCCATCCATCCATCCACCCACCCATCTATCCCTCCATCCATCCATCCATCCATCCATCCACCCATCTATCCATCCATCCATCCATCCATCCCTCCATGTTCTCCCTCTTCTCCTGTTGAGGGTGGTGGGGGTGGAGCCTATCCCAGCAGCCTTCACCCTGGACAGGTCACCAGTCCATGGCAGGGCCAACACATAGAGACAGACAGACAACCATTGGCTCTCCCAGCCACGCCTACGGTCAATTTAGAGTCTGGATTAACCTGGTCCCCTCTTGATGTCTTTGGACTGTGGAGGAAGCTGGAGTACCAGAGAGAACCCAGCAGGAACAGGGAGAACATGGAGACTCACACAGAAAGACCCCGTGCTGCAGCCGGGGCTCCACCCACAACCTTCTTGCTGGGGGGCCACAGTGAGGACCACTGCGCCACCCTGCTGCCCTCTATTATTTCATAATTTCTATAATTAAGTTAAGTAGTAAAAGTACTCCCAGTGTTGTTAAATGGTAAAATGGTAAATGGACTCAATTTTATTGAGCGCTTTTCTACCTTAGCGGCACTCAAAGCGCTTTATAGTATCATCTCATTCACCCGTTCACACACACACTGATGGTGGAGCTGCCATGCAAGGCGCCAACCTACTCATCAGGAGCAATTATGGGTTCAGTATCTTGCTCAAGGACACTTCGACATGGTCACCGGGGTCGAGGATCGAACCAGCGACCCTTCGGTTGCTAGACGGCCACTCTACCCCTGAGCCATGCCGCCTTAAGTATTAACAGTGGGGCAAAAAAGTGTTCCGTCGGCCACCAACTGTTCAAGTTCTGCCTCTTAAAAAGATGGGAGGCCTGTAACTTCCATCATCGGAACACCTCAACTAGGAGAGACAGAATGGGGGGGGGGAATCCAGGAAACCACACTGTAGGATTTTTAAAGAATAATTTTACATATTATGGTGGAAATTAAGTATTTGGTCAATAACAAAGTTCATCTCAGTACTTTATGTCCCCTTCGTTGGCAATGACGGAGGTCAGACATTTTCTCCAAGTCTTCACCCCCTGTGTTTTGGCCCGTTCCTCCATGCAGATCTCCTCTAGAGCAGGGATGTTGTGGGGCTGTCGTTGGGCAACACGGACTTTCACCTCTTCCAAAGATTTTCTATGGGGTTGAGATCTGGAGACTGGCTGGGCCACTCCTGGACCTCTAAGTGCTTCTTTGGAAGCCACTCCTTTGTTGCCAGGCGGTGTGTTTGGGATCATCGTCATGCTGGAAGAACCAGCCACGTTTCATCTCCACTGCCTTGCTGATGGAAGGAGGTTTCACTCAAATCTCAGGATCCATGGCCCCATTCATTCTGTCCTTTACACGGATCAGTCGTCTTGGTCACCCCCCCCCCCCCCCTTCATGCTCCACAGTAGCTGTGGTGTTCTCTGGATGCAACTCAGCATTCTCTCTCCTCCAAACACGACAAGTTGAGTTTTTACCAGAAAGTTCTTTTTAGGTTTCATCTGACACCACATGACCTTCTCCCAGTCCTCTTCTGGATCCTCCAGATGCTCTCTAGTAAACTTCAGACGGGCCTGGACCTGTACTGGCTTCAGCAGGGGTTGTCAGGCCCTGCAGGGTTTGAGTCCCTGGCGGTGTCGTGTGTTACTGAGGGTAGCCTTGGTTTCTTTGGTCCCAGCTCTCTGCAGGTCCTTCACTAGGTCCCCCATGTGGTTCTGGGATTTCTGCTCCCCGTTCTTGTGATCATTTTGACCCCGCGGGGTGAGATCTTGCGTGGAGCCCCAGATGGAGGGAGGTCATCAGTGGTCTTGTATGGCCTCCATGTTCCAATAATTGCTCCCACCGTTGGTTTCTTCACACCAAGCTGCTGACCTGCTGCTGATTCAGGCTTCCCAGCCCGGTGCAGGTCTACAAGTTGGTTTCTGTGTCCTTTGACAACTCTTTGGTCTTGGTCATAGTGGAGTTTGGAGTGGGACTGTTGGAGGTTGTGGACAGGTGTCTTTTATACTGATAACGAGTTCTAACAGGTGCCATTAATACAGGTAACGAGTGGAAGACAGAGGATTGTTTGTGGGAGACCAGATACTTATTTTAACCAGGAATCCCCCCCCCCCCATTCTGTCTCTCCTAGTTGAAGTGTTCCTACAATGAGAACTACAGGCTACAGACTACTACTACTACTACAGACTACTACTACTACAGACTACTGCTACCTCCCATCTTTTTAGTGTGAGAACTTCAACAGTTGGTGGCCGACTGGATACTTTTACCCCACTGTACTCCTGTCTACCATGATGGTGGAGTCACACTGCACTGCAGCAGAGGCCGCCCAAGAGCCAGTGAAGTCCACCTCCATCACCACTCAGCTCCACCTCTGATCACCTCCACTCAGGTCTACTCACCTCCACCTCCACTCACCTCCATTCACCTCTACTCAGGTCTGCTCACATCCACTCAGATCTACTCACCTCCACCTCCACACACCTCCACTCAGGTCTACTCACCTCCACTCAGGTCTACTCACCTCCACCTCCACTCACCTCCACTCAGGTCTACTCAGGTCTACTCACCTCCACTCAGGTCTACTCACCTCCTCCTCCACTCACCTCCACTCAGGTCTACTCAAGTCTACTCACATCCACTCAGGTCTACTCACCTCCACCTCCACTCACCTCTACTCAGGTCTACTCACCTCCACCTCCACTCACCTCCACTCAGGTCTACTCAGGTCTACTCACCTCCACTCAGGTCTACTCACCTCCACCTCCACTCAACTCCACTCAGGTTTACTCAGGTCTACTCACCTCCACCTCCACTCACCTCCACTCACCTCCACTCAGGTCCACTCACCTCCACCTCCACATACCTCCACTCACCTCCACTCAGGTCAACTCACCTCCACCTCCACTCACCTCCACTCAGGTCTACTCAGTTCTACTCACCTCCACGCAGGTCTACTCACCTCCACCTCCACTCACCTCCACTCACCTCCACCTCCACACTTCCACTCACATCCACTCAGGTCCACTCACCTCCACCTCCACATACCTCCACTCACCTCCACTCAGGTCTACTCACATCCACTCAGGTCAACTCAACTCCACCTCCACTCACCTCTACTCAGGTCCACTCACCTCCACTCAGGTCTACTCACCGCCACCTCCACTCACCTCCAATCAGGTCTACACACCTCCACCTCCACTTACCTCCACCTCCACTCAGGTAGACTCACCTCCACTCAGGTCTACTCAGGTCTACTCACCTCCATCTCCACTCACCTCCACTCACCTCCACTCACTTCCACTCACCTCCACTCAGGTCTACTAACCTCTACTCAGGTCTACTCACCTCCACTCAGGTCTACTCACATCCACTCAGGTCTACTCACCTCTACTCAGGTCCGCTCAGGTCTTCTCACCTCCACCTCCACTCACCTCCACTCAGGTCTACTCACCTCCACCTCCACTCACCTCCACTCAGGTCCCACAGCCACCAGAATTTATAATGTAGAATATAGAAAATGGTGGCCATAGTGGGAGTGGTTCACCAGGATCTGTAGACGACTCAATAATCTCAGTTTTCAACTCAGATCATTTGGACTTTGAAAAAATTGTGTTTCTTTGTGTGTGCGTGTGTGTGTGTGTGTGTGTGTGTGTGTGTGTGTGTGTGTGTGTGTTGAATATGACATTAATGTGACCTCTGCCTTGTGTGTTCTGCAGATGGTGCCCACACGTTAACCTGCGCCCTGATGCTGCTCAACACAGATCTGCATGGTCACGTATGTACTGTGTCCTCGCCCCCCCTATGTTCCATGTTACCATGAGAGTACTATTAACACGCACCTCAGCTGGAACGTCTGGATGCTTGTTGAATCTTTGTCCCCTGCCTCCTCTCTCCCTCCCTCTCTACCTCCCTCTCTTTCTGCTTCTCCCTCCCACCATCCCTGTCTTTTTCTCTCCCTCCATCACTCTACCTTCCTTAATCTCTCCCTCCATCTCTCTACCTCCCTCTCTCTATCTCTCCCTCCCTCTCTCCCTACCTTTCTACCTCTCTCTGTCTCTACCTCCCTCTCTATCTCTCCCTCCCTCTCTGTCTCTCCCTCCATCTCTCTGTCTGTCTGTCTCTCTCTCTTTCACTCCTCAGTTGCCTGTGCTCGGCCTACTTTCTGACCTCCTTCTGTCTCTCCTCTCCTTTCGTGGTCTCATCTGTTCCCTGATAAACCGCATCAAGGTTCTACACTTGTTCTCCTGCTCTTGTTCCCCAGCTCAACCCTGTTAGTCAGATTCACCTCCTTAACTAACATCCATTCTCTCTTCTCACCCCTTCTTCCCCCTTCTGACCCCTGGTGTCCTGGCCTCTCTATGCCCTGCAGGTGGTGAGTACCCCTCCAGTACTCAGCTAACAACATGGTTGAAATCATTCACAGGAATGTCCTATTGCTTAACTATCATCTACTTAAGAGAAGAATTCTGCTTCAAGTAGGATTCAATATTGATTTCAACAATTTTCCTTTTCTTTGTGGTGTTGCTTCCTTTTCCTTCTTTTAAATATGAAGCATGGAAGTGAGGAGATGGTTAATTCTGTGATGAGCACAGAAATGAGCAGGAAATGGAAAACAAAACTTATGGTGACCTGTGCTACCTCTTATCTGGAGTGTTTGTGTGTATACTCCAATGTAAACGTGCCCTGCAATGAGGAAAGTGGGCTTCACCAGTTTTGGTCCCTCGTCCGAGGTTAAATGGCCATAGATGGTACTGATGGAATGCAGAACTCCTGCAGCATATCGTTGCCACCTAGTGGGCTTTTACACTACTGCATTCAGCTGGAGAGAGCAGAAAGGAACCTACACAGATGGAGTCCCAGTTCCAGGAACATTGACATATTTGACCCATTTAGCATTTAATCCTGTTTGGTTTCATAGGCAGAAGGTTTGTGCACAGGAGCAGAGGAGGAGTTTACATCTCTCCACGTTTGTTTACATCTAAACAAACGTGGTGTCCAGGCAACCCTCTGTCCCCTCCTGCAAATGGTCAGACTAGACCACTTCAGAGTGGTGGCCTGTATGATGCAAATACTGCTTTCACAAGCGACACCACACCAGTGCATGTACCACTTGGCAGGTTTATTTTAACAAAATAGATGACCTGCCAGACATTCTAGAAAGTCTAGGTGACATCTCCCTGTGTTTGCGTCCTGCTTTGTTCTCCCTCTTCAGAACATTGGGAAGAAGATGTCCTGCCAGCAGTTTATCAGTAATCTGGACGGCCTCAACAATGGCAAAGACTTCCCCAAAGAGCTGCTGAAGGTACAGCTGCTGTGACACCAGTAACCATATGAAACAGCTAGAATACAAGATCTTCTTCACCATGTGTGTGTCACTGCTTCACCCACACAGGTCTTGTATAACTCAATCAAGAACGAGAAGCTGGAATGGGCAGTGTGAGTATGGGTACAAGAGCTGCTGCTGCTGCTGCTGCTGCTGCTGCTGCTGCTGCTGCTGCTGCTGGAGCTGCTGGAGCTGCTGGAGCTGCTGCTGCTGGAGCTGCTGGAGCTGCTGCTGCTGGAGCTGCTGCTGCTGCTGCTGGAGCTGCTGCTGCTTCTGCTGCTGCTGCTTCTGCTGGAGCTGCTGCTGTGTAGTCATCCCCTCAGTAGGCTGAGCTTTCTCTGAATGGGTGTTTAAATGTGTGTGTACAGTGAGGAGGAGGAGCTGAGGAAGAGTCTGTCAGAGCTCGTGGAGGAGCAGTGTGAGGGTGGGAGTAAACGCGTTGCCAGGGTAACAGACAGCAGTAACCCTTTCATCGCCATCCCCATCCTCCTCAATGCTGTCACCTACAAACACGGGGTACTAACACGCAAGAGCCACGCTGACATGGATGGGAAACGCAGTGAGTGCACCAGCAAACATCTCTCTCCCTCTCTCTCCCTCTTTCTCTCTCTGTCTATCTCTCTCTCTCTCTCTGTCTCTCTCACACAGACACATTTTTAAATGAAGTTTCTGGATAAATAGACTTTTACTTTCTTTAAGCCCCGCGTGGTCGACGTGGATGGAAGAAGTTCTACGCGGTTCTGAAGGGGATGATCTTGTATCTCCAGAAGGTACCGCTTCTTGCCTGTTGCCATAGAAACACAACATCCAGTAGGGTTGTCACTGCAGCAGTGGATGCTGCTAGCTGCTCTGCTGTGTGTGTGTGGGGGGAGTGCTGTTGTCTCCCTCTGCTGGAAGGAAGGCTACACTGGGAACAGTGAATGTCTAAACACAGATGACAATTTTCTCAATGTAATGTTTTAACTTGACGTAGCAAGTACTGATACTTCCATCAGGATTTTATGGTTTAAGCTTTTCGGTATCGTTTGGATGGAGACGCAGCTCCAAGTGTTGGCCTCAGCTCTCGTTGTCCCCCCTCAGGATGAGTACAAGCCCGATGCTGACATTTCAGAAGTGGATCTGAAGAACGCCGTTCGTGTCCACCACGCTTTAGCCACTCGTGCCACTGATTACAGCAAGAGAGCCAACGTACTGAAGTTGAAAACCTCCGACTGGAGGGTCTTCCTGCTGCAGGCCCCGTGAGTCGACCCTGCTCATCTTTCATTGTTCCGATACTCTAGTTGTCCTCAGAGAGGATGAACATTTCCCTCCTACAGCGCCTTTTACACAAAGGCACAGCAGTTTGGGCCTTTAGTCAGGGAGTAAGAGCCAGGACAGAATATGCAGGTGTGATTTTGAAGCTGTTTCTCTTCTGCTTGTCTCTGGAAACAAAACATATGAAGTACTTCTATATTGTAGTGTTTTGTTTCCTCAACAAGGTTCACACATTAAATACATGAGCAAATCATTTGGATGTTGCATCAACAGGATACATCCATCGAGCTGCAGAACCCAAAGATAATCCCCCCCCCTCCCTCTCTCCCTCCCTCCATCGCTTTCTCCCCTCACTTCTCTTCTTCCCTTTATGCCTCTCTCTCTCCCTTCTCTCCTTCCCTCCCCCCTCTCCCTCCCTCCCTCAGGAGTGAGGAGGAGATGATGTCATGGATCTTCCGGATCAACCTGGTAGCTGCCCTCTTTTCTGCTCCAGCCTTCCCCGCTGCCATCGGCTCCATGAAGAAATTTTGTCGGCCCATCCTGCCGTCCTCATCCACCAGGCTGGACCAGGTACACACACACACACACACACACACACACACACACACTCACACACAGAGCAGGAATGATTTTCTTCCTTTGATTGAAAATGTGGTCCTAACTGTGGCCCCCCATCAAGAAGGTTGTGGGTGGAGCCCCGGCTGCAGCACGGGGTCTTTCTGGGTGAGTCTCCATGTTCTCCCTGTTCCTGCTGGGTTCTCTCTGGTACTCCAGCTTCCTCCACAGTCCAAAGACATCAAGAGGGGACCAGGTTAATCCAGACTCTAAATTGACCGTAGGCGTGGCTGGGAGAGCCAATGGTTGTCTGTCTCTATGTGTTGGCCCTGCCATGGACTGGTGACCTGTCCAGGGGGAAGGCTGCTGGGATAGGCTCCACCCCCACCACCCTGAACAGGAGAAGAGGGAGAACATGGAGGGATGATGGATGATGGAGGGATGGATGATGGATGGATAAACCTAGAAGCACTGGACAAATTTAATGGTACATTTTCTATTTGTGTACTCTGGCATCTGATTGGTTGTTTGTTGTTGGTCTTGTGTTTGTGGTGGGGGGGGGGGCTGCAACTGGTGTAGACGGAACAGCTGCTGAGTCACGAGAGCAAACTGAAGCAGATGAGCCTGGAGCTGGAGGACCACCGGAAGAGCCCCCCTGCATCTGACCCCAAGAGCCGTGAGTGGGAAGAGTATCGGCTCAAAGAGCACTACCTCACATATGAGGTACAGTGTGTTTGTGTACCCATGTTGTACATATAGTGCTGAGATCTTTGTATTCATTGATTAAGTGATCAGTCAGGCCTGGGTGTCCTCCTCATCCTCGTCCTCACCCTCCCTTCTCTTGAGCAGAAGACTCGGTATGAGACGTACATCAGCCTCCTGCAGGCCAAAGTCCGCGCCGAGACCGACGACCTTGAGAAGATTGAGGCCAGCGTGATGGGGGGCCTGATCATGGAAGGAACCCTGGCCAGCCACCTCCGGAAGACACAGTCATCCCCGTCCATCAGTCAGGCTCACAGCGGTCTGAATGGGAGGGCGGCTGGGTGCACTGACCCCACACAGATGAGCTGAGGAGTGGGAGGAGGGAGTAGAAACCTAAGCCCCCCTGAGCAAAACTACAACTTATCGGGTTTTTAGTTGGTCATTTTGTTTTGTGCTCCTCGGTTCCCCCTGTTGTTCTTGGTTCCTCCCAGTGGGAAACAGCTCCATCCTTCCTAGAAGTTTTTGTACTCAAGCAATAGTTGAAGAAGGAGAAGAGCAACTGACTGAACCTGCCAGACCCTGGTCCTCAGAACTTTGGTTTTTGCACATCCAAATGATCCCAACTGGGATCAGTATTTATAAGATCATCAGTGTTACTTTTGAAAAGGCCGAATGATGCAGTTGTCTTTGGTTGAAATGTGTTTTTAGTTGCCGGTGAGGCCCAACAGAGAAGGTGAAGAAGATCTGCTCTCACTCTGTCCAGGTATGATGGTACTACTGTAGCATTTTGGCCTTTTTTGTTACTCACCTTTGGACCTGGAGTGTGGTATGTCAGGACTCCTTAGAGGGACCCCCTATTGTATCGTATATTTATTTATTTATTCACCCTTTCTTCACAGCAAGGGTGCTTGCTCTTTTTCACGGACCTCTGGGTGGGACGGCGGTTGAGTGCCTTACTGAAGGGCACCTTGACACGAGCTGTTGAGGGATTTGACACTCGTCAGGTTTTCCCACCAGCTGAAAGAAGCTGTTGTCTGCAGGCTCCAAGCATTTACTTGAATCAGAGCAAACACAAGTCTGTTATTTTGAAGCCCAAATACGAACGTGTGCAATTATTCTTTAGTGCTGAACAACTCAACGTGGATATCAGTCGGTGACCGAATGAAAGCACCGCTCCGTGTTCTCTTAAAATGTTACTTCACCTCAAAAGGTTTTAATTTGCCTTTCAAGCACCGACTCCAGGCAGGCCATTTACTTGCTGTTTGAACGTCGGATGGAGTTGACGACCCACTGCGTCTCAAGCGCTTGTTCACATACTTGCCTGCATACACACTGTTCCACTAGAGGGCCCACCTGACATCAATCTTGACGTGTAGATTTGGATTATTGTAAAATCCCGAAGAAGAACTACAAAGGGAAATGAGACGTATTTCATGGACCACAGGCTGGTCACATGGGTCAGCAACACAGTGCTCTGACTTGTTTCTTCTCTCTTTTGCTGGTTTCCACGCCAGCTCCTGAAAAGTGCTGATTTCACATTCCGTCACATCCCAAACATGTTGGTTAGTGAACTTCTCTTAAAAACTGACTCTTTGTTCTCAGCATCTTGCAGACGTGGAGTGTTCATTTCTCAGGAGGTCCACAACCATCAGCCATCAGGTGCACAGAAACACATTCCTCAAAGCAAGTTTATTTCCAGCTTTAGGCGACTGACCTCCTGCGTGACTTCTTGGTGACTCTAGAAGCTAGAAAGCGGCAGAGAAGCTAATGGAGACAGATGACCAACAAGAGAAAACCGTCCTCATTGTCCCTTACCAACTGTCAAACACGTCGTCCGATGTAATGCAAGTTCTCTTAAAGCAGCTGTACTGTCAGTACTTGGCAAACACTTCAATTAGAGCGACAAATACTGTCAAGCAGGTTCACATTGGCTCCAGATTAATAATACATCGTGTGGCTGGTGCTTTCTGACTTTTGGAGTCACCAAGAAGTCAAACAAGGAAAAACCACACTGATGTTTTTCCTGCTCCCTGTCCTGTCAGCTGATAAATGTGAAGATTCCCAGACAGCCAGCAGCTATGGGATCGATCAGCCTTGTTCACTGGGTCCAGTTGAGATGTTGTGAGTGAGGAATCTTAAAGTGCGTTGGAGAGCAACAATCAGTGTGTGCTGCTGCCTTCACTGTCAGGCCTCTGTCCCTCAAAAGCATCTTCAAGTGCAAAGAAAGCCACCGAAGGAGGCAAAAGATGACACGGATTGATTCTACTTGCTTTTTGACCTCATATTGGGCTCTGCCAGCACAGCTGTATTCCTACTGCTGCCATCGTTCCCAACAGAATATGTCTTTGAGAAAGCAGGTCACTTTGGGGAGTGCAGCAGCAGGACTGCACCAGCTTAGCATGCTCAAGTCAAGACACCTGTCAGCAGAATGGAACAGTGAGGTGAAGAGCGGAAAAACAACTCCACCAGCCAAGTAGCCATCAAACCACCGTCCACGTGGGTGAGGACGAGCAGCAGGATGGACTTGTTTTCTAAGAAGATGCTGGTTTTGTTTGTCTAAGTCGGTAAGACAACAGAGCGTAGTGGTGCTTCTCCTGGAAGGAGCGGTTGTGTAACTTGTTGTGTAAGGTGAGGAAGGGGCGGCTGCTGCTGGTGGGACCTCTGTTTGTGAGCACCTTATTGATCCCAGCCCACCCAAACGCACACACCTTCCCTCCTTCTAGGAAATTAGCTTATGACACAACTGTAGATGGGTGAGCCTAGCGCCCCCTGTTGACAGAGTCAGAACTCTCGCACAGCCTGCCTGGGCTCTGCTGCTTTGCCTATCATCTTTATTGTGATTGGTAGGATATTGGAACATTTGTGGAAACCTGGAATCATATCTGGAATTCTGGACTGCATCCATGTAGAGAGCAGCATTTTCTCAAGCTGCTCACTCAGAGCAACTTTGGCTGTTGTGCTAACCTTTGTTTCCCCATGTTCTAGGGTAGGCCTTGTGCTCCAAAATAGGATCGTGACAAACATATATGTTAATTATGTTTTATTTTAAAAGAAGACAGCTTCTGCACTGCGATGTCTGCACTGGATCTGTCTTTTGTCGTTTTGTTTTCTTTGTATATCAGAGCTGTTTTTTGGCAGGATGCTCATATACAATGTAAAAGAAATATTTACTGAATATTTAGTCTGTGCTTCATAAAATAAGCTTTTATACAGATGGTGTAGTTGTGGATTTCTTTGTGCAGATTCTTGGAAACCGGAAAGAACTTTAAACAAAAATGCGGTGATGTGTTGAGTATAGCAGGCCTGCTGTGACGTGACACCTCCCTGACGTGTACTGAAGGGTTTGTGTGACATCACTACTCACACCTGTGTCAGCTCCTCCTCCACTCTGTGGTATATATTTTCCCTAGAAAGGTAGCACTTGGGGCTCAATGATGAATTTAATTATTCAAACACTGGTGTGTCTCACAAGATAACAACCCTCTAGAAAGTATTTTTAACATTGATTATTGTTACTGCCATGAATGCACAATCAGTGTACTATAAAATACAGGTCAGCCTCATAGTACTTGGCTCTGACTTACTGTTACTTTGGATTAACAGAAGAAATGGTTTAATTAGAGCGACTTTTACAAAAAAAAATGTGCAGTGTTTTTTTTTTCCTGAGGACATGAGAAACCTCCCTCTGGGAGTAAGACAGTTTAGCTGCTGTTAG
Source organism: Aulostomus chinensis (assembly GCF_037954235.1). Classification (NCBI taxonomy): domain Eukaryota; kingdom Metazoa; phylum Chordata; class Actinopteri; order Syngnathiformes; family Aulostomidae; genus Aulostomus; species Aulostomus chinensis. The sequence continues at coordinate 7,227,876 of NC_141332.1, read as the reverse complement.
CATCAGTCGCCATTAGCTTTAAGATAAAGTACGTGGCTGGTTCCTCCTGCATTCTGGAGTCACATAGAAGTGATGCAGGATGGGGAACAACATCTTAGTGAGCTCAAGAGTCCCCCCTCCGTCAGAACCTGAAAGGTGAAATACGCCTTTTGGGTGAAATATCACTTGAACAGTAAAACTCTTGGGCAAAAGTTATACGTGCTGAAGGAGCTACCTATATGTTGGGCACTGCAGAGAAACTAGGGTTGCCAACCGTCACGTATCGGCCGGGATGCCCCGTATTTGAGCTAAAAGAGGCGTATCCTAAATACAGGCCGTCCTGGCTAATACGGGACGGTTGGCAACCCTAATAGAAACTAGAGTGGGTTCACGAGTAACTGGAGAGGGAAAGTTCCAACTGGAGGAAGAGGAGGAACGTACTGAACACCTGTTCAACTGGGAATATCCCAGTAGCAAGGTGGGGAGCTAACAAAGGAATGATAGTTCGCAGCTCTGTAAGTTTGTCATACAGTGGGGCTATTTTTGTGTAGCTAATAGCTGTCAGGCTAGCCAGATAGCTTCTCTTTCAAATGTTCAACTTTGACTTTGTTCCATTTAAATGGCCCATGAGATTGTTCGCAACTCATGAGCTAAAAATAGAGGCAGCCATGTTTGGGTAGCTTCCCACTACATGAACCTGTCTGGCTAGTATGTAAGGTGTGTGACAAGCAGGCTGGTTCACTACTGGACACGGTAAAAGGTCACATGTTTGTATCAGGGCTTGGTTATTATATGTTTACTGACATGCTCCACCTGCACTAGATGGAAACTTGGACTAGTCTGCCCTCAGAAGGTCTTGTTGAAAAAGAGATTTTATGTTTCAGGCTCTTCCAGCGGGGCAGCTTGTGTGGTTGCTCGCTAGTTTTACGGAAGCATCCATCAGAGACGTGCTACAGACCTCAGCAGCACTGTGGGCTGTTAGTCTTTAGTTGTTTTTGGATTAAAATAAACACATTGATTGATTAGGAATATATTTTGAGGGGAAATTGCCTCCCCCGATCTAGAAGGCCCTGTTGACAGAGAGTGACCCACTTTCTTGGCATCCTCTGTTGTCCAAATCAAAAAGAAGGCAGCCCTTTTTCTCCTGAGCTGGCGTCCAGAATGACACTGCTATAGAACATCCAGAAGCAACAGAGTTCACAATCATAATACCTTTATTGCCCCCCCACACACACACACACGCACACACTGTGTAAACTCATCAAGCCATTTCACAGGAGGGTTGAAGACCAGTCCGTGGCAGACCCTGCTCGCTCATGGGTTCGGATGTTAATTTGCAGTAATGTAGTGCCTCCAGCGACCTCCCAGTCAGTTCAGGTCGGCCACTGGTCTGGCTTCAGAGGATGTTTCCAATATGCTGTACCAAGACACGGCTCTCTCAGACGCCGTGGCCTCAGAGGTGGATTATATTGGATCTCTTGCTAGCTCACACTGAAGGTTTCCTGCTCACCAAATGAGCCTCAGCTCCATGACACTTCTGATCTATTTCACTGACGCGTGGCGGCACCCTCCACCTTGTATTCCACACATGTTGGATGTTTTTGAGAGTTGCACCGTTACTCCGAATATAATCCAAATCAAGGCGAACTGAGTCACAACAGCACCTTGGATCAAATATTGTGGCGCTGCAGAGACGTCCTGCCTACACAACCCTCTACAAACCTGTGTTTGACACAGATCCTCACAAACCACCATCATCATTGCCACGTTTTTGCAATGAAAACAACAATGATGAAGCCATGGCGCATTTTTTTCAAAGTTGTGAAGCCTTGTTTTGTCCATGATGATCATCAATAAAACAGAGAAACACTTTGAACACATCAGTTTAAAACTAATTTAATCACAAATTCACTCAAAAAGTTGACATTTTTTTTAAAGTGTTCATGACTTGCAAAAAGGACCAGAATTGTTGGTCTAAACCATATTTCCTCCACATCAGCGTCACGCCCCCCAACCCTCAACCCTCAGGCAGGTTGTTGCTATTCACTGTTGTCACTTTTGATCAAGCTTTTAGTCACAAATTTTTCGTTTAAAAATGAATAAAACACCAATCATTCTTTTGGTTTCATGGTACTGACTCACTGGAGCAGCACGCATATTCTAACAGCCTGCGTCGACAGTTGGATCTTCATTTCCATTTCACAGAAATATGTCCTTTCTTTTTAAGAAATCCAAGGCCGACAAACCTTTATTGCATTCCATAGTGACACTAGCATCTTTAGCCACTTGGCTCAGCAAACCTGCCTTGTGCAAATGACCTCAACTCATTTCGAACAGGTAGAACCAACTTAGAACTGACTAACTCATTCAGCCCAAAGGGTTCTTCAATCAGGCAACAATATACAAAAGAACATTTTTCAAAATAAATGCATAGTTATTTGCTTTTGTTTCAACCTCTGGCAGAAGGATCAACCATAGTATGACTGACGTAAAAACTCCACTCCCCCAAATACATCGGCTGTTGAAGTACTGGTTCATGATAGACAAGACCAGTCCTGACGGTACTTAATACTGGCCTTCATCGCGCAGCAGCACTGGTCACAATGAGAGGATGAAACATGAACTTCTGCTCAGACTACACATAAACTACTAATAATGATAAAAGCTGTCTGAAGGGAGCTCGGGGGGAGCAGTTGTAAGAAATTAAGTGAACACTAAGCTAGACTTAACACTAAAAGTGTATTTTACCTACCAAGTACTCACTAACAGGAGTATTCATCTCACTGAGGTGTTTTTCCTTCCTGTGTTACTTCACAGGGACTCCAGAATGCAGGAAGAACCAACCACGTATATTTAGCTTGAAGCTAACAGAGACTGATGCTAACAGCAGCTAAACTGTCCAGAAACGTCTGGTCACCACCTCTCCAGGTGGTCTGGTAGAGTCCAGGTCTCCTTGATCCAGACGGAGGATCAGGATCCACTAACAGTTTGATTAAACATGAAAACCAGCTTTAACACCTACAGAGTTTAGCTGTTGTTAGCATCAGTCTCCTTTAGCTTCAAGCTAAAATACGTGGCTGGTTCTTCCTGCACTCTGCAGTCACAAAGAAGTGATGGAGGAGGTTAAAACCTCTCAGTGAGCTCAAGGCTTTGCACGAAAACATTTGCGCAGCACTTGCAAGAAAACAAATTTCATAACAATTTTAAGTAAATTTTAAACACATAAAATGAACAAATCCACTTTTTTACTTTGTTGAATAGTTGCACATATTGTTGAATCATGCAGCACTCGTTGATACACGACCAGCGCTGTAGCGCCCCGCCCCACGACCACAGACGACTGCCGTTGTCGGGCAGCTGAGCCCGCGGTTAGGGGTTTTCAGACAACAAGGCTCCCCCAACATTGAAAACAAACAGCACACACCTTTCTTTTTTTGCCATCAACAGAAATTTAATAAGGTAGTGGATGAATTGTAAGGACGTGAGTTATGGTGATGTTGCGATGTGTAGGATGAGCTCGATGTCAAAGCCAAAGTAAGCACCATCGTCATGTAATCGGGAAAGGCCATATTTCAATAAGAAATATTCTAGAAGGGTTGAGGTTAAACATGATACGAGAGGGTTGTTATCACAGTTTTCAGACATTTTTTACCAACTAAAAAAAGAACAACATCGGTGTAGTACTACTTTATCATGCAATTTACTTTAGTAAACCTTCTGACACACAGACAAAATATACTTCAATAAGTAGAACTCAGTACATCTCTGTCCAGCAATAGTCACAAAGCCTGTAATTTATATTATTTGAATGTGAGATCCCTATCAAAAATAATATGCAGATTTTTATTTTTCTTAATATATCTAAAGTGCAAGTATTTATCCATTTTATTCAATGCTTTCTGTAAGTATAAAATACAAAGGAAAAAAAACAGCAATGTTTTTCCTGTTTACATGTTATATTTTTCTGAAAGGAGGAGCATCATATATAACAAACCGTGTGTGTGCGTGTGTGTGCGTGTGTGTTTGCGTGCGTGTGTGTATATATATATATATATGTACACACACGCACACACACGCACACACATGCACACGCACACACACACGCAAGCGCACACACGTACACACACACACACGCCACAGATAAAATATTTTGAAAGATACAACATATTATCTCATGGGGGATGTAAAGGGCTTCAGACCAAACGGTGACATGGGATATGTTCATTGTGCATTGACCCTCCCCTCAGAGCCCGGGGTCCCGTCCCAGCATCTTCGAACCCTGACAGAATGCCTGCCCAGCCGTACAGCAGCAGCCTCTACAGCCTGCAGATGTGACGGACCCTCCAGGCTGCCGCCGGCTGAACGCGCTCCTCTGTCAACGCTTCCTCGTGAGTCATGTCACGATGGCTTTGACCAGGCTGCCATTGGCTGTGAGGAACTCTGAACAGCCAATGATAAACCACACCACTGACACTAGGAATTAGAGTGGAACACCGAATGGAAGTCCAGTCTGTCGTTGGGTTTGGCAGTGGTGTGTAGCCACCACCTTCATTGCATTTGTGGAACTCTGATGTTTGAAGTTACGCACACGTGGCCGTAGAAACATTCACGAGGGGAGCAACAAGCAGACGGGGCACCTCCAATTGGAGCTATCGTAGCGGTCCCACCGGCAGGTGCATGCACACAGGGGAGGACTGAACACTCAGGGGCCCTCGCAACATCTAGATGAAGCAGTGGCTGGGGCCCCGGATCTCCAGGTGCAGCCCTGCATGCATGTAGCTCCGGCCGTTCTGTTCAAGCGCAGTATTTCCTTCTTCTTCTGTCCGTTCACATGTGAAAGGAATGATCTGATTGCCTGTTGGAGCAGCCACTACAATTAAATATAGCTCTTTAGGTTTGAAGAGATGAACATTGCAGTAACAATAAACAAAAGGCAGGATGACAAGCGGGACTGCTATGATGGCCGCCACAGTACAGCAGAGCAAAGCATCCTTTTCGTCAACGCTAACAGCTTCTCCAGCTCTTCCCACTGAACTTGTCCAGAGGCACAGACAGCAGCACGCAGCCCAACCACCAATGATTTACAGAAAACATGACAAAAAAACATCTGCCTACCATTTCGCATTTTACTCCCAGACACAGGCGACCGTGTCATGCGGGCACAACATGGCAGCAAGGTCACTCCAGGTTTGGCTGCGACATGGGCGAGACAATTCTGGCGTGGTCACACAGCAAAATCACAAGCCCTCTTAGGTAAGGACACAAGCCACTCGCTAGCACCTGGCGTTAACACTCGAGAACAAAACAGGGCAACATGTCTTTACTCTTTGAAAAATGTGCATTGACAGAGGCACCTCCAGGAGCAGGTTCAGGCTCTCCTTGTATTTGGCCATGAGAGAAAGACAGAAAGGAAGGAAGGAAGCCTCCTGGAGGCCTCAATTCAATTAAGCTAAAGCTAGAACACTTTGGGGAATAATATTCCAGACCTATGTTGACCTCAGATGTGCTTGGCTGGGCACACAGTCATAGGTGGCGTCTATGTGTTTTTGATGAAAATGGATTTTTCATCATTCATGTGAGGGAATACTCCCATCTCTGCAATAGGGAGAAGAGATTTGCTGTCCTCCCAAGCTAGCTGTGTCTGACAGCCAGGTCAGTAGGCCACGGTTGGCGGCTGCGTAAGCCCCTCCAGTGCAGCGCAGCGCCAGATTTCACCAGGCCTTTCACCAGCACTCCAACCTGCGACAAAGTCTTGCAGCAAACAAATGGACCGGTATTACCAGCTCTTTTGCAGTGGGCTTGACTTTTCTAAAGGGTTCAGTTCCAGCCAAGGCCTGTTTTGGAGAACTCTTCATCATTCAGGTCTCCCACATGTCTGACATGTGGAGGCTGGAGCTGCATTAGCGGCTTTCCTCCAGCTGAGGCCTCTACAGCTACAATCCTGTTTGTCCCCTTCATGCCAGCTTGGTAGCCCGGCACCAGTGCCAGCCCAGTCACTCATGATCGTTAGCTAGCACTTCAATGTTAGTCTAGAGGTCGACTGGACCAAAAAGAAAGGATGGACTGTGAGGCTGAGGGGGACTAATTCTGCTTCATGGGCCTTTTTCATGCTTTGAACCCTGCTGAGCTGGGAGAGAGAGGCAGACCTGAGACCAGTCTGCCCCGAGGTTAGTGAAAAAACAACAAGCTCCTGTGTCCTTGGGGTCTGCGGCAGCCGATCCCTATCACCTGGCTACAAAGACACAGTCCTCCTTCACCTGTCTTGTGATCAGCAGTCCCAGGTGGGGGGGGGTCGTGCTCACCCCTCCACAGTTCACTGGCATCCAACAACAGGAGGCCTAGTGTACTTCTACACACCATGCAAAATACTTTAGAGGCCTCTCAGACACTCCGAAAGCAACAAGAGGCCTCAACAGGGGAGACTGTGTGTGTGTGTGTGTGTGTGTGTGTGTGTGTGTGTGTGTGTGTGTGTGTGTGTGTGTCAGTCAGTCACCTCTGGATCAAACCCTAACATAAAATACAACTGGAGTGTTGGCAACGGCAGAAGGGCTGATACAGTCCAAGTTTTTTGGACATCTACATTGTGTGCAAAGAGGAGGAAGGACCTTCTGTTGCGGGGGGGGGGGGGGGGGGGGGGCTTCCTGGAGGGAGGTAAAAACACCCAGACTAGCCTACGCGCACTGATAGACGAACAAGGCAACCTACTGATTTACAGAACGTGACAGAAAAATACCGCACTAGTCTTGTTTTTTGAGCGAGTGCTTCAGAGAGACTTCACATTTCAGAGACATGATACAGATTCAGTTACCTCATTGTCATGCTTGCAAATAAATCTACTGATCACACAGCCTACACACTTCCGTCTCGTAGTAATAGTCTATACACGTGATACCATGCCACCAATGGCATGGACACAATATTGCACACTAATATGAAACGTCCCGCGCTAGTCAGGGCGTTCCCCTCGGCCCGGGACACCTAACGCGCTTCCGACAACATAAAGTGGAGGAAAGAACCTTGAAGGAAAGAAAGGAGCATCAGAATAGCAATAATGCAAAAGTGACGTACTCTGCACTGCGGGGCCCCCCCAGACAAGCGATCAGGGGCTGTAGCACCATTACGAGACAGATACTGCCTGGGCCTCTACAACCTCGGGCTGGCCCTCCCAGTCCTCCTGGCCTGCCTGGCTCCAACAGCATCCGTCTCAGCTCTGACCGATCTCATCCAGCTGCTTCTGATTTTGATTTTGTTGCTGCTGCTTTATTTTAAACCTCATGGTGCATATGGTGTGCAAAGCCACCCATAACGGTTCACGGTGAATCTCAACGCCACCCGCCAGTGCTGCCACAGGTAAATGAGTCCTGGGTTCTTCTTCTGTTCCCAGGAGACATGTGCACCACCAGGGGTGCTGCCAGGGCTTCTGTGGCTGCCGGGTGCCGCTACCACACGTGGCCCCTCAGCTTTTGGTGTTACCTCCGTGTACCACAGGGATGTGACTATATTCTGCCTATATAACAGCACTCGTAAATGAAAACGTACAGCGGTCGAGGTCACAGACCATCCACGTGAGAACACGTAAACGAGTGGAGTGTATAAGGCACAGGTTGTAATGACGTCAGAGAGGATGCGATGCCTCACCTCGCGCTGTGCTGGCGCATCTTTCCCCGCACTTGCACTCCCACACTTTTCCTTAGCATCCCCCACCCACCTCTGGAGAGGAAAAAAAAAACAAAGTAACAAAGAAAATGTTTAACCCACAGAAAACGTGGGTATCTTAATAAGTTGTTTTCTTCTTACAGCTGATTCACAAAATCATAATTAGTACATCTAAGTTAGCACTTTTTTCATTGAAGTATCTATGGACATGGTGCAAGAGGGCTGATATTCAATATAGCTTCCAGATAGATTCATCCCAGTTGTTTGAGGCGCAAAAAATAGGCTATTTATGTCCGAGTCTTCATTTTTTAGGACTGGCATGATAGAAATGCTCTCATTAGCCTCCTACATCTCGGGTCAGGTCGAAGACAATCCGCTACGCTCCAGAACTTCTGAGGAAACGTGAGCCTACACATGCTGACGGGTTGGCGGCCCTGGTGCTGCCTCCTTCACGCAGAGCCTCTGTAGCTACTCTGCGTACCTGTGATAACAAACTATACATCTGGGATCAGATTTTGGTTTCGTCAAGTTCATAATATATTCTCTTTGTGCTGATGTCAATATCTGCTCTGTCTTTTTTAAATAATAGACCTCTGGTTTAGTTTTGACTCAGTCTACCAGTTTGAAAACATTTTTCTGAAATAGCTCTGATGTGTGCAAAATCCGTCATTTGATAGATATAAACACTCTGTTCATTGTCACTGAACTCAAGTAGGAAACAGTTCAAATCTTACAGTTCGATCCTTGATAGCAGCGCTTACTGGTACATGGGTGGTAAGTGGGTGACATCCAGTCAGATGAGGAGGGCAGCGCGCTGCCATGTCTGTGGTGGTTGTGTGTGGTGGGTGATTCCCTTGGAGCTTCTCTTCCTATTTTACAGTTAAATGTTGCTTTTCTCGCACAGTTCGGGTGTTGGTGGTGGTTCCGTCAGTCGTCGTCGCCGTCGTCCCCGGCGTGCGGGCCCTCAGGTAGCAGTTCCGAGGCCCGCTTCTCTCGACTCCTCTCCTGGATCTTCCTCATCTCCTCCGCGTATTTACAGAAGGTGTTGCCGAATTTGGACCATACTTTACACGGAACCGTGATGGAGTTCCGGTACGTGGGCTTCACCTCGCTGACCCGCATGAAGACTCCGTACTTGTTGGAGCCCACGTCGAAGAAGAAGCGCTTGTTGTCGACCGTGAGCGAGGTGCCCTCCGGCAGCTCCGCCGGCTCCTCGTCCACGCCGTAGTCATCGATGAGTTTGGCCAGAGCGTCACGGAACTCGATGAGCCCCTGCGCCGGCAGCGCGATGGTCTGGCCTTGCGCGCTCCCCAGCCCGGGCCCCCGATTAACGGTCTGCCGGATCCTCAGGAACCGCCCCCTCTGGTTCTCTTTCAGATCCATGTAATATTTCCTATTCTCCCGCACCAGGAATTCGCTCTTGAGCGCCCGTCGGGGCTCATCCTGCACCATGTCCGGGTTGGACGGGCCCAGCTGGGCGTAATGTTCGATAAAGTCCCCGAGATAATCGCGGAACTCCACGGCGACCGACATGGAGAGCGTGAGGCGGCTCTTGTTCCCCCCAGCCCCGACCTCGGCTATCTTTAGGAAGCGGCCTTTAACGTTCTGCTTCACGTCAAGGTAGAAGCGCTTGTTCTGGATGTCGACGCGCTTGGAGGCGAGCTCCTCGGTGTCGTGCTGCAGCCGCGACATGGCCCCCATCGCACCCAGCGGCAGCGAGCCGGGGCCCGCGGCGGCCCCTCCGTGGTCACTGCCACTGTCTCTGTCCGCCATGATGCTGCCTCCCTGCTTTACCTTCCACCGTCTCCCTCTGCCTGCCTGCTGCAACCTCGACTGCCCGTCAAACCGCTCCGCCGCTCTATCGCGAGAACACAGGAGGACGCGAGGATGGAAAAATGAAAGTAACTGTAGTTCCAGACGCGCTGCGTTCAAGTCACTCGGGACGTTTCTGCTTTGTTTGAGAGACACTGGAACTCCGAACCCCCCACAGATGGAGGGAGGGATGGATGGACAGAAGGTTGGAATAATGGGTGGATGGATGGAGAGATAAATGGATGAAGGGGGATGATGGATGTAGTGAGGGATGGAGAGATAGATTGATGGGGGGATGGATGGACTGAAGGAAAGATACATGGTGGAGAGAGAGTGGGAAAGACAGATTGATGCACGGAAGGAAGAAGAGATGATAGATAGACGTATAAATAGATGGATGGATGATAGATAGAAGATGATATATAGACAGATGATGACAGATGGATGAATAGATGATCGAGGGGTGGATGATACATAGATAGATGGATCTATCATACATACATCCATCTATCTGTCATCCAACCGTCTACCAATCTCAGCATCTAACTTGTAATCTATTTTCTATCTCTTCATCCATCCATCCATCAATTCACAGATCCATCCATCAATCATCTATTTATCATCTATCTATCTATCATCCATCTACCATGCATCAATTCATTCATCCATCTGTCCACCAATCCAATTATAAATGCTTAGATAGATGGATGGATGAATAGAAAGATAAATAGATGATAGATAGATAGATGAATAGATGATAGAGGGATGATCGATAGATAGATAGATAGATAGATAGATAGATAGATAGATAGATGGATTGAATGACAAATGATTGATGGATCAATGGATGGATAGATGAATGAATTTATAGATGGATAGATTGATGGATAGATGGATGGATTGATAGAAAGATGGATGATAGATGATAGATAGACAGATAGATAGATAGATAGATAGATAGATAGATAGATAGATAGATAGATGGATGGACTGATAGATCGATTGATAGGTGGATAGATGGATGGATTGATAGATGGATGGATGGATAGAAAGATGGATGGATGAACAGAAAGAAAGATGGATAGATATATAGATAGAAAGATGGATGGATGGATAGATAGGTGGATGGATGGATAGATAGGTAGATGGATAGATAGATAGGGAGATAGATAGATGATAGAAAGATAGGTAGCTGGATAGATAGATGGATAGATAGATAGATGATAGATAGATGGATGGATAGATGGATAGGTAGATAGATAGATAGATAGAAAGATAGTTAGCTGGATAGATAGATAGATGGATAGATAGATAGATAGATAGATAGATAGATAGATAGATAGATAGATAGATAGATAGATAGATAGATAGATAGATGGATGGATAGATGGATAGGTAGATAGATAGATAAATGGATAGAAAGAGGTAGCTGGATAGATAGATGGATGGATATTAGATAGATGGATAGATGGATGGATAGATAGATAGGTAGATAGATAGATGGAAAGAAATATAGGTAGCTGAATAGATAGATGGATGGATGTTAGATAGATGGATGGATAGATAGATGGGTGGATGGATAGAAAGATAGATAGATAGACGGATGGAAAGATAGATGGATGGAAAGATAGATAGATAAGTAGATAGATAGATGGATAGAAAGATAGTTAGCTGGATAGATAGATGGATAGATAGATAGATGATGGATGGATGGATGGATAGATGGAAAGATAGATGGATGGATGATAGATAGATAGATGGATAGATGGATGGCTAGATAGATGGATGGATATACAGATGATAGATTGATCGATGGATGGATTGATAGATGGATAGATGGATGGATTGATAGATGGATGGATGGATTGATAGATGGATAGATAGATGGATGGATGATAGATAGATAAATAGATAGATAGATGGTTAGATGGATGGATGGATAGATAGATGGATGGATGGATGGAAAGATAGATGGATTGATAGATCGATGAATAGATGGATAGATATATGGATGATAGATAGATAGACGGATGGAAAGATAGATGATGGATAGATAGATAGATTGATAGATGGATGGATGGATAGGTAGATAGATAGATGGATAGATTGATGATAGATAGATAGATGGAAAGATAGATAGGAAGATGGATAGATAGATAGATGAATAGATAGATGGATGGATGGACAGAAAGATAGATGGCTGGATGAATAGAAAGATAGATAGATAGATAGATAGATAAATAGATAGATGGCTTGAATAATAAATGATTGATAGATGGATGGATTGATAGATGAATGAATTGATAGATTGATGGATAGATGGAAGGATTGATAGATGGATGGATGGCTAGATAGATGGATGGATAGACAGATGATAGATTAATCGATGGATGAATTGATAGATGGATGGATTAATAGATCGATTGATAGATGGATGGATTAATGATGAATGGATGGATAGACTGATAGATGGATGGATGAATAGAAAGATGGATGATAGATAGATAAATAGATAGATGGATAAATACATAATAGATAGATAGATAGATAGATAGATAGATAGATAGATAGATGGATGGAAAGATAGGTAGATGGATAGATGATAGAAAGATAGTTAGCTGGATAGATAGGTGGATAGATGGATAGATTATAGATGGATGGATGGATAGATGGATGGATGGATAGATAGATAGATGAATAAATGGATAGATGGATGGATGAATGGCTAGATAGATGGATGGATAGACAGATGACAGATTGATCGATGGATGGATTGATAGATTGATAGATGCATAAATGGATGGATTGATAGATGGATGGATGGATTGATAGATGGATAGATAGATAGATGGATGGATAGTTAGATTGATAGATGGATGGATTGATCGATAGATGGATTGATGACTGGGTTGATAAAAGATTAATAGATGGATGGATTAATAGATAGATGGATAGATAGATGGATGGATGTTTGATAGATAGATAGACGGATGGAAAGATAGATGGATGGAAAGATAGATAGATAAGTAGATAGATAGATGGATAGAAAGATAGTCAGCTGGATAGATAGATGGACAGATAGATAGATGATAGATAAGTGGATGGATTGATAGATGATTGATAGTTGGATGGATTGAGGATGGATGGATAGATGGATGGATAGACAGATGATAGATTGATCGATGGATGGATTCATAGATGGATGGATTGATAGATCGATTGATAGATGGATAGATGGATGGATGAATAGATGGATAGATAGATCGATAGATGGATGGATAGATTGATTGATAGATGGATGTTTTGATCGATAGATAATCGATGGATGGGTTGATAAATGATTGATAGATGGGTGGATTGATAGATAGATGATAGTTAGATGGACAGATGGATGGATAGATGGATGGATTGCTGGATGGATTGATGGATGGATAGAAAGATAGATGGATGGATAGATAGATAGATAGATAGATAGATAAATAGATAGACAGATAGATAGATAGATAGATAGATAGATAGATAGATGCATGGATGGATAGATAGATTGATCAATTGATAGATGGATATAGATAGATGATTGATAAGTGGATGGATTGATACATGATTGATAGTTGGATGGATTGATGGATGGATGATGAATAGATAGATGGATGGATAGACAGATGATAGATTGATCGATGGATGGATTGATAGATGGATGGATTGATAGATAGATTGATCGATGGATGGATTCATAGATGGATGAATAGATGATGGATTCATAGATGGATGAATGGATCGAAAGATAGATGGATGGATAGATAGATGATAGATAGATAGATGGATTGATTGATAGATGGATGTATTGATAGATGGATAGATTGATGATGGATAGATGGATGGATAGATGGAATGATGGATAGATGGATGGATAGATAGATAGATAGATAGAAAGATAGATAGATAGATCGATAGATGGATGGATCGAAAGATAGAATTATTGAAGGTTGGAAAGATAGATGGATAGATAGATAGATAGATAGATAGATAGATAGATAGATAGATAGATAGATAGATAGATGGATTGAATTATAAGTCATTGACAGATGGATGGATTGATGGATGAATGAATTGATAGATAGATTGATGATGGATGGATTGATAGATGAATGGATGGATAGAAAGATAGATGGATGGATAGATAGATGATACATAGATAGATAGATAGATAGATAGATAGATTGATTGATTGATTGATGATAGATTGATGGATATAGATAGCTGGATAGATGGATGATAGATGGATGGATTGATAGATGAATGAATTGATAGATAGATAGATTGATGGATAGATGGATGGATGGATAAATGGATTGATGGATGTATAGATAGATGATAGATGAATAGATAGGTAGATGGATGGATGATAGATAGATAGATAGATGGATCGATAGATAGATAGATGGATGGATGGATGGAAAGATAGATAGATGGATAGATAGATAGATTGATAGATGGATGGATCGAAAGATAGATGGATTGAAGGTTGGAAAGATAGATAGATAGATAGATAGATAGATAGATAGATAGATAGATGGTTAGATGGATGGATGGATAGATAGATGGATGGATGGATGGAAAGATAGATGGATTGATAGATCGATGAATAGATGGATAGATATATGGATGATAGATAGATAGACGGATGGAAAGATAGATGATGGATAGATAGATAGATTGATAGATGGATGGATGGATAGGTAGATAGATAGATGGATAGATTGATGATAGATAGATAGATGGAAAGATAGATAGGAAGATGGATAGATAGATAGATGAATAGATAGATGGATGGATGGACAGAAAGATAGATGGCTGGATGAATAGAAAGATAGATAGATAGATAGATAGATAAATAGATAGATGGCTTGAATAATAAATGATTGATAGATGGATGGATTGATAGATGAATGAATTGATAGATTGATGGATAGATGGAAGGATTGATAGATGGATGGATGGCTAGATAGATGGATGGATAGACAGATGATAGATTAATCGATGGATGAATTGATAGATGGATGGATTAATAGATCGATTGATAGATGGATGGATTAATGATGAATGGATGGATAGACTGATAGATGGATGGATGAATAGAAAGATGGATGATAGATAGATAAATAGATGGATAAATACATAATAGATAGATAGATAGATAGATAGATAGATAGATAGATAGATAGATAGATGGATGGAAAGATGGATGGAAAGATAGGTAGATGGATAGATGATAGAAAGATAGTTAGCTGGATAGATAGGTGGATAGATGGATAGATTATAGATGGATGGATGGATAGATGGATGGATGGATAGATAGATAGATGAATAAATGGATAGATGGATGGATGAATGGCTAGATAGATGGATGGATAGACAGATGACAGATTGATCGATGGATGGATTGATAGATTGATAGATGCATAAATGGATGGATTGATAGATGGATGGATGGATTGATAGATGGATAGATAGATAGATGGATGGATAGTTAGATTGATAGATGGATGGATTGATCGATAGATGGATTGATGACTGGGTTGATAAATGATTAATAGATGGATGGATTAATAGATAGATGGATGGATGTTTGATAGATAGATAGACGGATGGAAAGATAGATGGATGGAAAGATAGATAGATAAGTAGATAGATAGATGGATAGAAAGATAGTCAGCTGGATAGATAGATGGACAGATAGATAGATGATAGATAAGTGGATGGATTGATAGATGATTGATAGTTGGATGGATTGAGGATGGATGGATAGATGGATGGATAGACAGATGATAGATTGATCGATGGATGGATTCATAGATGGATGGATTGATAGATCGATTGATAGATGGATAGATGGATGGATGAATAGATGGATAGATAGATCGATAGATGGATGGATAGATTGATTGATAGATGGATGTTTTGATCGATAGATAATCGATGGATGGGTTGATAAATGATTGATAGATGGGTGGATTGATAGATAGATGATAGTTAGATGGACAGATGGATGGATAGATGGATGGATTGATGGATGGATTGATGGATGGATAGAAAGATAGATGGATGGATAGATAGATAGATAGATAGATAGATAGATAGATAGATAGATAGATAGATAGATAGATGCATGGATGGATAGATAGATTGATCAATTGATAGATGGATATAGATAGATGATTGATAAGTGGATGGATTGATACATGATTGATAGTTGGATGGATTGATGGATGGATGATGAATAGATAGATGGATGGATAGACAGATGATAGATTGATCGATGGATGGATTGATAGATGGATGGATTGATAGATAGATTGATCGATGGATGGATTCATAGATGGATGGATAGATGATGGATTCATAGATGGATGAATGGATCGAAAGATAGATGGATGGATAGATAGATGATAGATAGATAGATGGATTGATTGATAGATGGATGTATTGATAGATGGATAGATTGATGATGGATAGATGGATGGATAGATGGAATGATGGATAGATGGATGGATAGATAGATAGATAGATAGAAAGATAGATAGATAGATCGATAGATGGATGGATCGAAAGATAGAATTATTGAAGGTTGGAAAGATAGATAGATAGATAGATAGATAGATAGATAGATAGATAGATAGATAGATAGATAGATAGATAGATGGATTGAATTATAAGTCATTGACAGATGGATGGATTGATGGATGAATGAATTGATAGATAGATTGATGATGGATGGATTGATAGATGAATGGATGGATAGAAAGATAGATGGATGGATAGATAGATGATACATAGATAGATAGATAGATAGATAGATAGATTGATTGATTGATTGATGATAGATTGATGGATATAGATAGCTGGATAGATGGATGATAGATGGATGGATTGATAGATGAATGAATTGATAGATAGATAGATTGATGGATAGATGGATGGATGGATAAATGGATTGATGGATGTATAGATAGATGATAGATGAATAGATAGGTAGATGGATGGATGATAGATAGATAGATAGATGGATCGATAGATAGATAGATGGATGGATGGATGGAAAGATAGATAGATGGATAGATAGATAGATTGATAGATTGATGGATCGAAAGATAGATGGATTGAAGGTTGGAAAGATAGATAGATAGATAGATAGATAGATAGATAGATAGATAGATAGATAGATAGATAGATAGATGGATTGAATTATAAGTGATTGATAGATGGATGGATGGATAGAAAGATAGATGGATGGATAGAAAGATGATATATTGATTGATTGATTGATTGATTGATTGATTGATGATAGATTGATGGATATAGATAGCTGGATAGACGGATGATAGATGGATGGATTGATAGATGAAAGAATTGATAGATAGATTGATCGATGGATGGATTCATAGATGGATGGATAGATGATGGATGTATAGATGTATGATAGATGAATAGATAGGTAGATGGATGGATGGATAGAAAGATAGATAGATAGATAGATAGATAGATAGATAGATAGATAGATAGATAGATGGATGGATTGAATTATAAGTGATTGATAGATGGATGGATGTTAGATAGATGGATGGATAGATAGATGGGTGGATGGATAGAAAGATAGATAGATAGACGGAAGGAAAGATAGATGGATGGAAAGATAGATAGATAAGTAGATAGATAGATGGATAGAAAGATAGTTAGCTGGATAGATAGATGGATAGATAGATAGATGATAGATAAGTGGATGGATTGATATATGATTGATAGTTGGATGGATTGATGGATGGAAGATAGATGGATGGACAGACAGATGATAGATTGATGGATAGATGGATGGATTGATGGATGGATGGATGGATTGATGGATAGATAGATGGATAGATTGTTAGATGGATGGATGGATGGAAAGATAGATGGATGGATAGATAGATAGATGGATAGATGGATGGATAGATGGATGGATGATAGATAGATAGATGAATAGATGGATGGATAGATAGATAGATGGATTGAATGATAAATGATTGATAGATGGATGGATTGATAGATTAATGAATTCATAGATTGATGGATAGATGGAGGGATTGATAGATGGATGGATAGACAGATGATAGATTGATCGATCGATGGATTGATAGATGGATGGATTAATAGATCGATTGATAGATGGATAGATGGATGGATTAATAGATGAATGGATGGATAGACTGATAGATGGATGGATGAATAGAAAGATGGATGATAGATAGTTAAATAGATACATAGATAAATGGATAATAGATAGATAGATAGATGGATGGATGGATAGATAGATGGATGGATGGATGGAAAGATAGATGGATTGATAGATAGATCGATGAATAGATGGATAGATAGATGGAAAGATAGATGGA
>NC_141332.1:7045000-7197500 GCF_037954235.1 Aulostomus chinensis | reverse complement strand
GATGGATAGATAGGTAGATGGATGGATGGATAGAAAGATAGATAGATAGATAGATGGATTGATAGATGGATGGATGGATGGATAGAAAGATATATGGATGGATTGATAGATTGATAGATGGATTGATTGATAGATGGATGGATGAGAGATGGATGGATTGATAGATAGATGGATTGATAGATGGATGGATTAATTGATAGATGATTGATTGATAGATGGATGGAATGATTGATAGATGTATGGATTGATAGATGGATGGATTGATAGATGGATGGATTGATAGATTGATAGATGGATGGATTGATAGATGGATGGATGGATGAGCGATGGATGGATTCATAGATGGATTGATTGATAGATGATGGATTGATTGATAAATGGATGGATTGCTAGATGGATGGATTGATTGATAGATGGATGGATTGATAGATGGATGGATTGATTGATAGATGGATGGATTGATTGATAGATGGATGGATTGCTAGATGGATGGATTGATTGATAGATGGATGGATTGCTAGATGGATGGATTGATTGATAGATGGATGGATTGATAGATGGATGGATTGATAGAGGTATGGAAGGTTATGTCTTCATTCTGCTTTTCATTGAGTGGTCATTGTATGTTTGATTCATTTCTCACTGCTGTTTGTCGTCACTGTTGACTCTTGGTTGTGATGGGTTGTTGTCTTGTGGTTGATTGTGTTCTTGTTTTGAATGATTTATTGTTGTTCATTGGCCGTTTGCTGCGTGTTTGCTGATTGTTCACAGTTTGTTGCTTTTTGTCAGATTTTAATGACGTCATTTGTCAGAAGCGGCAGCGTTAGCGCGTCGCTTGGGGTGCCTGTGGGCCACTTGGTCAACAAGTGATTCACTTGAGGAAGTTGTGGTCTGCTGCTGGGTGGGCGGGGCTGTGGGTGGAGGTGGAGCGGAACCATCAGTGATCTGGTTGTGGTCACATGGTGTTCTGTTGTCCTGTGATCAAGTAGTGTTCTGTCTTCATCACATCCTTTAGATCACTGGTTCTCAAATGGGGCTACGTGTACCCCTGGGGGTACGTGGAGGTACTCCAGGGGGTACGTGAAGTTTTTCAAAAATATATATATTTTTAAAAAAGCATTAATTGGCTGCACGGTGGTGCAGTGGTCCTCACTGTGGCAAGAAGGTTCCGGGTTCGAGTCCCGGCTCGGGCGCGGGATCTTTCTGTGTAGAGTCTCCATGTTCTCCCTGTTCCTGTGTGGGTTCTCTCTGGTACTCCAGCTTCCTCCCACAGTCCAAAGACATCAAGAGGGGACGAGGCTGATTGATACTCTAAATTGACCGTAGGTGTGACTGTGAGTGTGAATGGTTGTTCGTCTCTGTGTGTTGGCCCTGTGATGGACTGGTGACCTGTCCAGGGTGAACCCTGCCTCACGTCCATAGACGCTGGGATAGGCTCCACCGCCCCCCCCCCTCCCGCGACCCTTACGAGAAAGGAATAAGCGGAAGACGATGATGGATGGATGGATGGATGGAAAAAGCAGTCATCCTAATAATAATTAAGTCTTGAGAAATAATTATACTAGAAAAAGTTTGATAAAATACAAATGTATGTTCATACACTGAATTTTATATTCAGTATTCAATTTTAATATCCTTAAAAAAGCGGACTCTCCCAAAAACAAGTTAGTTTGACCAGCATCACTCGTCAAGCACCTGCCGTTGCCATGACGACGCATTGTAACGATGGAGATGTGGCTAAAGCGCAGCAGCAATGCGGCTGAAAATACAGAGAAACACGTGAAAAAGAAGGTGAAAACAGAGCTGACGAAGAAGTAGGCACCCAAGGCACTGTGTTTTTTTTTTGCGGGGAGCAGTTAGCCAAGGCTAGCAAATCATTGCTATTAGTTGTTTAACTTTAACAAATCAGACACTGATGGCACAGCACTAGACCTCTATATTTTCTACCAAAAATGTTTTGCGCGTGTCAGGGGGCAGTTGACTAAAAAATATTTTAAAAGGGGTTCATCACTGACAAAGTTTGAAAACCACTGCTCGAGATGACATCACAAATGCTCCCTGGCCACGAGGAAGGGCGTGCGGCGCTCCTTCTTCCTCTGTTCCTCTGTAAGTGACGGGGGACGGAACCCTCTGTTTGATTGGCGGTTGCTTCTGTTGTTGCTGCTGTTTTCTGTTGTTGTAGTTGTGTGTGTTTGTGTGTGTGTTGGGGGGGGGGGGGGCTCCCGCATATCTTCCACGTGCTCCTGCATGGCCCCTGATCTCTGCCGGCGGCTGCGGGAGGAGGAGCAGCGTCTCCCGCTGCGCGATCGCAGCTCCGCTTCAGCTGGAGGTTCAGGGAGGTTTGCAGCGTTCGTCACCGCAACAACTATCCGCAGTGCGTGCGTGCGTGCGTGTGTGTCTATTAGACGCCTGTCGCCCACTTGAAGCTCCCGCACCGGCTGCGTGCGTGATTCTTCCCCGTAGCTTGAGCGCAGCTGAGCGGATGGTCTGGTGGCGGCTGGCCAGTGAGGGGACCGGCTGCCGGGTTGTCAGGGTGCTTGCGCAGGAAGCGGCGAGCCAGTGACCGGGCAGGTGATGGTTGCTCACGTAAGCCGCTCGCGTTTGCTGAGGGGCGCGGGGGGCGCGGGCGGGGGTGCGCGCTACAGTTGCACCGCCTCACCGGATAACAGCCGCTGCCGTCTCCTCCTTCTCTCTGTCCCCGGCTGAGTTCTGTCTTTTCCAGCCGGCCCCGGATTCGCAGGAGAGGGATTTCTGCGGTACCGGCGGAGCGAGGAGGCGACCTCTTCCCCGTGATTTCCCCGGTACGCGCGAACCGCCGCTTTATTTCTCCCAGAGAGGCAATGCGCCCACCCATGCGATGCTAGCCTATTAGCAGGAGAGGGGGGGGTGAGTCCTGGATTCAAGAGAAGCTAATTTACGAGTCTTGTTTTGCCTTTCAGGAAGAGGGGAGCGGAGGGGGAGGGAGGCTGCTGAAGGAGAATGCAGCAATCACATTTCTAAGCATGCAGAAGCGGATCGTTTCCGGTTCCTAGGCTGGTGTGTCCCCCCCGTCCGAGGCAGCAGCAGCCGGATGGCAGCAGCGGACACAGATGGCATGGACACTAACACAAGCTCTGCCGCTCTGCCCTGCCTGCTCCGCCGGAGCCCGTTCGCCGTCTCTCTCCTCCAGCTCGCTCCGCCGCCCAGCACTGCAGCACAGCACCGGCTGACGGCATGAGGCTCGATCCGGTGCATTTCTCCATGCTGGTCATCGGGGTCTCCTTCGCCTGCTACGCCCCGAGCCTCAACTCCCTCCAGGACCAGGCGTACCGATCAGCCGTGGTCATCGAGGGCGAGGTGCGCTCCTCCCCGGAGAACGGCTCCTCCCGGGAGAACGGTTCCTCCCGGGAGAACGCCCCCCCCCGGGAGCCCTACAGCGTGAATGTCAGAGTGCTGGACGTGTGGCCCGTCAACAGCGGCGGCCTCGAGAGGGAGCAGCTCGTGACCGTGGGGGACTTCGGCTCCGAGGCCCCGTGCACCACGGTGGAGAAGGACCACCGATACATCTTTTTCATGGACCCCACCGCTGAGCCCCTGGTGTTCAAGGCCTCCTTCGCCCCCGTGGACGCCAGCGAGCCGGAGCTGAAGAAGGACGTGGAGCGGGTGTTGTGCGAGGACTGCGGTAAGTCGGAGGCTTCTCCCCCCACACCGCCACACACTTGCCGCGCCGAGGCCACGGAGCTGCCGCGGTGATGTAAGGAGACGGCCAGCGCTCTCAGCCTGCGCGTGCACGTGTGGAGCCTATACAGCGTGTCCGTGTGCATACGCATGCGCGCGGTGGTGCCGATTGACACTTCAATCCTCCATAACCCGGTCACCCATAATCAAATGAGAAGCATGGCAGGGAGTGTGTGTGTGTGTGTGTGTGGGGGGGGGGGTAGTTTCACTGCAGGTTTCTGATTAGCAGAGATCTGCATCATTGTTGCTGAAAGAAGCCTGTGTGTGTGTGTGTGTGTGTGTGTGTGTGTGTGTGTGTGTGTGTTTGTGTGTGTGTGTGTTTGTTATTTCTGTGTGTGCTACACACTTGAGTATGCATGTATGTTACTTGCGTATGCGTGTTACTACGGTGTGCGTGTGTTACTTGTGTGTGTGTGTGTATTACTCGTGTGAGCGTGTTCATTGTGTGTTACGTTTGTGTATGTGCATGTGTGTTACTTGCCTGTGTTATATTTGTGTATGTGTGTTACTTTGTGCGTGTGTGTTACTTGTTTGTATTCGTGTTACTTGTGTGTGTATTATTTGTGTATGCGTGTTACTTGTGTATTCATGTGTGTTACTTGTGTGTCTGTGTACTAATTGTGTGTGGATGTGTGTGTTTTACTTTTGTGTGTATGTGTTTGTGTATGTGTGTCTTTTACATTTGTATGTTTGTTGTGTTTGCATGTGTGTGTTCTGTTTGTGTATGTGTGTGTGTGTTACTTGTGTGTAAATGTGTGTGACTTGTATTTGTGTGTTACATGTTCGTGTGTTATTTTTGTGTGTATGTGTGCATTACTCGTGCGTGTGAGACTGGCGAGTGTGTGTGAGACTGTGGCGAGTGTGTGTGTGACTGTGGTGTGTGTGTGTGTGTGTGACTGTGGTGTGTGTGTGTGCGTGAGACTGGTGAGTGTGTGTGAGACTGTGGCGAGTGTGTGTGTGTGACTGTGGTGTGTGTGTGACTGTGGCATGTGTGTGTGTGAGACTGGTGTGTGTGTGTGACTGTGGTGTGTGTGTGTGTGACTGTGGTGTGTGTGTGTGTGACTGTGGTGTGTGTGTGTGTGACTGTGGCATGTGTGTGTGTGACTGTGGCATGTGTGTGTGTGAGACTGGTGTGTGTGTGTGTGTGTGAGACAGGGGCGTGTGTGTGTTTGTGTGTGAGACTGGGGCGTGTGTGTGTGTGTGTGTGTGTGAGACGGGCGTGTGTGTGTGTGTGTGTGTGACTGTGGTGTGTGTGTGTGTGTGAGACTGGCATGTGTGTGTGTGTGTGTGTGTGTGTGTGACTGTGGTGTGTGTGTGTGTGTGAGACTGGCATGTGTGTGTGTGTGTGTGTGTGAGACTGGGGCATGTGTGTGTATGACTGTGGTGTTTGTGTGTGTGTGTGTGACTGTGGCGTGTGTCTGTGAGACTGTGGTGTGTGTGTGAGTGTGTGTGTGAATGTGTGACTGTGGTGTGTGTGTGTGTGGGACTGTGTGTGACTGTGTGTGTGAGACTGTGTGTTTGAGACTGTTTGTGACTGTGAGACTGTTTGTTTGAGACTGTGTGACTGTGTGAGACTGTTTGTGTTTGAGACTGTGTGTGACTGTGTGTGAGACTGTTTGTGTGTGTGACTGTGGTGTGAGTGTGTGTGTGACTGTGGTGTGTGTGTGTGAATGTGTGACTGTGGTGTGTGTGGGACTGTGTGGGACTGTGTGTGAGACTGTGTGTTTGAGACTGTTTGTGACTGTGTGAGACTGTTTGAGACTGTGTGACTGTGTGAGACTGTTTGTGTTTGAGACTGTGTGACTATGTGTGAGACTGTTTGTGTGTGTGACTGTGTGTGAGACCGTGTGTGACTGTGTGTGAGACTGTTTGTGTGTGAGACTGTGTGTGTGACTGTGACTGGTGTGTGTGTGTGAATGGGTGACTGTGTGTGTGAGACTGTTTGTGTGACTGTGTGTGTGACTATGTGTGTGTTACTGTGTGTGTGACTGTGTGTGTGTGTGAGACTGTGTGTGTGAGACTGTTTGTGTGACTGTGTGTGTGTGAGACTGTGTGTGACTGTGTGTGTGCGTGACTGTTTGTGTGTGTGTGAGACTGTTTGTGTGACTGTGTGTGTGTGAGACTGTGTGTGTGACTGTGTGTGTGTGTGACTGTGTGTGTGTGTGTGTGTGTGTGTGACTGTGTGTGTGTGTGTGTGTGTGTGTGTGTGTGTGTGTGTGTGTGTGACTGTGCTCCCACGATGGATGTCTGAAATTGAGGTGTTGTTCCTGAAATATGGACCCTCCTCCACTCCTGTACCACTTCCTGGTTTTCACTGCAGAAATGAGCCTGATTGGATACCCAGAGTGTGGCTGTTAGAACCCAAGCCAGAGGGGCAACATCTCAGAACCGCCCATCAAGAGGTTCCGTGATTCTCTGTCTGAACACCAGGATGGAACCATTGGTTCAGGGAATCAGATTTGTGGGCGTTGTTTGTCTGGGAAACCCACCTGTGGCCGTACCTTTTAAAGGGTGTTTTAATGCGAGGTTCCTGTGCTGAGGCTAAGTGGGAGGAGCCAGCACAGAACAAACCAGGAAGCACCACTTAACAACCTTCTGGGCTTCTTCATCTTCGTAGTGGCGGTGAGGATAAAGATAATAAAACAATCACTTGGGCAGATCAGCTTCATTCCCGTGGTCACAGGTCAGCAGGGTCAAGATCTCCTTGTCTCAACCAAGGGATCACGCAGCCGCAGTGCCGTCGGCGTGATGTTCTGTTTTCACCTCTGTGGCTGCTAACATGCTCAAGTCCTTTATTTATGACAGTGCTGTTGTAATCAGACTTCCATCTGGAGCGCGCACACACACACACACACTTGCAGGGGCGAACACGAGCTCCAAAGTTTGAGGTGACACTTTCGATGGCAACCCTCTGAGCATTGTAACATGGTCGCCACCAGTGTTTTCTCAGGCTTTATCATTTCCATCTGGTAGAGCTGAAGCAGGACTGCAGCTCCCAGAATTTGCCACACGGGAGCTGTGTTAATATGTATGTGCTCCGTCTCTCCCGTTCAACACCAGTGTCGTTTAAAAAACAAAACCCCCAGGCTTCTGTGGAGTATCAGGCCAGCGACAGGCACGCATCCATGTTCTAGGTCCTAATCACATCCCAGGGAGTCTTAACTCGCATCCTGTGTCTGGGTCTGCCGCGTCTCTCTCTGGTTGGAGTGACGCTATCGTCGTTGGGCTCATGCAGCCATGTCACGGAGAACAAGACGAGTGTGTCAGCAGACACCCATCCTGGGTTTAACCAATCCAGACTTGTGCTTTAACCTAGTCAGCCAATCACAAGCAATCATGTTGAAACGCCCACTTTGTTCCACACTCGGTGGTTTTTGTCAATCGTGTGAGACTGTAGTTGTTCCTTTGGCTTCAAACGCTGGAATCTTTTTATTTTATGTCATAAAATGATCCAGATGAAAGAGATGAGCAGACATCTTTATAATCAGATGAATGTTGTGACAAAGTGGAGTTGGTAACTCAGTGAACTGAGATTCATTTATCGTAGTACAGCGGAATGTTGATCCGTAGCCACCATCTTAGGTGCACCTTTGTTGTGAAAGTCCACCATTTCTGCCATCAGTTTTCTTGTTGTTTAAACAAATGGTTTTTAATTTTGTTTTGTGTTTATTATTTCATTGCCATATTTTCAGAGTTCAGAAATAAATGCTGAAACCAAATTTTTCTTATTGTGACTTAGCGCTGTAAAAGTAACTGCGTCAGTGGAGAGTGACAGGTATTGTGTCGCCGTTCCAAGAATTAAGGTAACATCTTAGCATGGTGAAACTTGCTATTTGCCCCTTACTAGACATGGAGCATGTTAGAGTGTGGACACATGAATGAGGATCACAATGTGTGAAATTCTGAGGGGTGAGTCGTCTCAGGCTGGTCCTGGAGGGAGTCCTCAGCCGTGAAGTGTCTGTGTTTTGGACCCGTGGATCTGTGACTTCTGTGTCTTGGACCCGTGGATCTGTGACTTCTGTGTCCTGGGCCCGTGGATCTGTGACTTCTGTGTCTTGGACCCGCACCGACGCGAATCCCCTCCTGCGGGCTGCTAACGAGACCAAGCAGCAACCCCAGGAAAACTCTACATGTCCATTTCCAGACTCAGGTGCATTGTCCATCATGAGCCACGCCTGGGCTCAATAATACTCACAAACAATTAGAGCAAGTTCGTCTGGATGTGTCACCTGGTTCGGCTCATTCCTGACATGTTCTACACGTGTTCTACACGTGTTCTAGGCATGTTCTGGTAATTTGTTTGGTTTTAGTTTGAACTCATTCACTGTACCAGACAAAAACGCTCCCAGTTTGTGTTCCATGTCCGTGTGTTTGTGTCGGTTGGTGTGATGTGGAAGTTTTATCCCTCTGCCGGAGCACATGGTCCAACACGGCTCCTGGTCCCAGCGCACCAGGAAGGTTATGTGTTCTGCTACACATGATGGGGTTTTGCTCCTTCTCTTCATTTGGCTTAAACATGGACTGTTTTTATGAACATGCATGCTTCACAAAAAAGTACATACCTGTTTGATCCCTCTCCTACAATGTATTCTAGCCGTGTCGCGGCATATCGGCACACTCCGACAATACGAGCGTAGTTTATCTGCTCCAAACACTCGATAGACACACCTCATTCTTTTTCTTTTGTGATGCAAATTTTCAAAAGACCCAGTTCACATCGAGACAGAACCAGGCCAATGGCGGAACAGTTCCTCGTTCTCCTCAAACCTATCAGCCAGCAACAGTGTTTCTTACCACTCAGACAAGTTTTGTAGGACGTGAGAGATCCAGATCTCATCCTGAGATCTTTGTTCTCCCTCTGAGTTCGACAGGTTGGTCACTTATCAAATGTACAAACGGACAAACGTATCCAAGCTGTGAGGAACAATTATCAGCTGCCGCCTCCTCCATGTGCTATTAACAGCACTCATCTTTTGTCACCAGATCATGATTTAAATGCTAAGCTAATGTCTGTTTCAGACATCTGATTATTGATTCAAGCTTTTTTTCTGACTTTCTGCCAATGGATGTTGACATTTACAGCAAGCCTCCTCGCAATGAGAGGAATTATGAGAGTGTAAATCTTTTTTTGCACTTTAAAAGCAAGTAGAGCCAACGTCCGGAACCAGAGCCAGTGTTGATTAAGTGGTGAGTGAGGCTGGGCTGTCTTTCACTGTTTATGCTAATGAGCTTGTCATAGCTACACAAGGTCTCCCCTTTTTGTCACTTGCCGATCAGCAGAAGGAGGCTTCTGGGATACAGGGCTTGAGTAGATGTCCTGACCCAATGAGAGTGCATGCACGCCCACAAGCTCAGCACTGCTATGCCTCTGATTTACCCACTGGGAATAATGGCGTGCTCATGCTCCCTTCTACAGAACCTCGCCAGTCTTCCATCCCAGGCAGTCGAGAAGGTAATGTAGGTCTCCTCTGATCTTGCTGTTGGCACGCCGTCTGAGATACATTGACAGTTTCTTCCTAAAATATCTTTATCTGATGCCCAAACACTCCGTCACTGATTCTTTATCTTGTGCTGCATAACTCATGCCTCAAGCCCCCCATTCTGTCTCCCTCCTCCAGCTGTAGCTGCAGTATGTGGCTGGGCTAATGTCTGCCCTCCTGTCAGTCAGCTACTCTGACATCGAGACATCTTTATTTGGACATTATGAATAAAGGCCAGCTGGTTTATTGCTCCCAGACTCTTCTGATGTTGGCCTGAAACCCCCCTGCCTGCTGACCAGTTCCATCCCAGTGTGATCCTGCGTTGATGTGATTGGGGTCCAGAGTCTGTAGCCCATTCCACATAATCATCTCAGTGAACCCAAAACTTGAGCTTTTCATCAGTAAATGTCAAATACAGTATTCATTAGCGGTAAAGTGCATAACGATGTCGTCATTGAAGCCAGCGAGGCTTTGAAGCCTCTGCTACAAACACTTCAGCTGTGAGTGTAACCCGGCACTGCTACGCGACGTGTTTCACTGTCGCAATTTGATGTGATTAGTACGATAACATCTGGAGGGTTGATGGTTGAAGTATTCGTATCTCCACTTTGGAGGGGACAGAGGGCTAAGTGGAGGTAGCCATCCCAGCAATGGCCACCCCTAGAATGTTGGATGAATTCTTTTGAGCATCATGCAACATCTGTGTTTGACCGGTGGAATCTGATCACTTTGCTCTGAGAACATATGGTAAGTCTATAAAAGCCATATGTTTAAAGTATCTATCCACATCCAAGTTAGCAGATGGCTAATTGGAGGTAGCCTTGTGCCAAAGGCGCCACATACACAAACTCCATCCAGAGTGAAAGTGAGATTTATCTGGTCATAATGAGCTTCATGAGCCTTGTGAGAACACATTTTGTCAAACGATTGAGTGTGAGACACAAAGAAGTTCCCACCACGTCCACTACAGTGGATTCAGGGAGGAGGAGGTGTGCACAGAAGTGTCCGTGCACGGTTGTTTGTGCCTCACATGGACGCATCAGGGTTGTTAGCGCATCAGTGCCGCTGGATGCAATGTCACAAACTGTAAAACAATCCCTGCTTTGATCCTGTGGCCTTGAGTTCATTTTTCAGCTCCTTAATCTTATTTGTTTAATATTGTAAAATCTGAGGGGGGTCCTTGATTAGTTATTGATCCATATTTATAAGCAGAGAGCGAACCTGAAGTCGCCACTTGGGCCAGATTGGGCACACGTGCCATTTTGCAGGGGACGTGCTGTCCAGTCAGCACCACTGGCTGATGTAAACACCAATCAGTATCCGTCACACGTCTCTCCAGTGCTCTCTGAACCGGACACAAGTACAGGTTCATCTTCCACAAACTTCTCAAAGCTGAAAACAGGGACAGCGGTAGATCTTGATGATACACTGTATACAGCACGTGTGTGTGTGTATCAGGAGTTTACTGTTGCCACACAGTGGAATTATGGGTAAGCGTGCATGCACCCTCAGCTTGAAAGGCTTTTTGCCTTGATTCACATCAGTCACATGCACCCTAGTCAGGAAGGTTGCACAGCTGGCCACGCCCTTGACCAGCGTCATGCATGTTGTGTTCACACTGTCTGAGGCTTGGCAGCGCCAATATTGGGATTCTTTAGTCAAGAGAGTTTTAAGGTGGTGTAGAGACAGAAGACTGTGGATCTAGGAAGATTCACTGGTGTGTGTGTGTGTGTGTGTGTGTGTGTGTGTGTGTGTGTGTGTGTGTGTGTGTGTGAGAGAGAGAGAGAGTTCTCTTGTCTGTCTCTTCCTTTCTTCCTCTTTGTTTCATTATCTGGATCTATTTCAGACACCATCTCTGCGTGTCTCTCTCCCTCTGTCTCTCACATTGTCCTTGTCTCAACTGAGCATTATACCTCTACACACACACACACACACACACACTGATCCATGCCAGTTAGCTGTTGCTGCTGCTGTGCTGTAGATGCCCTCGTGCTGTCATTAGCAGGGAGATCTGGGCCTGGTATGAATTATGCACACTGAATAACAGAAGGCTGAAGATTTCTCCCTTCTGCTGTGCGTGTGTGTGTGTGTGTGTGTGTGTGTGTGTGTGAGAGAGAGAGAGAGAGAGAGAGAGAGAGAGAGAGAGAGAGAAAGGAGAGTGAAAAACATAGAGAGAGAGACACTACATTGTTGCTCACTCATGTTCCACTGACATTATTCTGATCAACCCTACAGTGAGCACACTTGTCTCTGGCTCAGTTCACTCATGACTGCCTGACTCTATCTCTACATGTCCTTGGGAGTGAAGCGTGTGTGTGTGTGTGTGTTTTGTGTCCTAGCCTGTGAATAATGTATGAGCACTCATCTTTTCCAGCAGGCAGCTTTAGTAGAAAACTCTGACACATGCTTCTTGAAGGGACGATCCTCACACCGCATGGCTTGGTTTGTGAATGAGTGAGGTCTTGGTGTCAGGCACTCATGGACACACATGCAGCTTTCAGCACTCCCCCCCACCCTCAGGTGCCTGGGGCTGCGCACACCCTCCTGTTACATCAACAGGTTGGGTTAGGCACTGCTCTCATTTTGTGGAGCTGACATGTGCCAGTTGGCATTCCTGCTAAATGGCCGCGCCACTCCTCTGGGATGCACTCCTCTGGGATGCACTCCTCTCCAATCAGGGGCTGTGTGATACTTGTGAAGTGACACTCTCAGCTCTCTCCCAGGGTTACACCTGAGACCTGCTGACCAGGTGACATCTCAGCAGGGCCCCAGGACTCCTGAGTGCACCCATAGGGTCAATGACACGCTGCTCATAAATCAATGACCCAAGAGATGGGCACATGATCTAGGACCCAATGTCTAACTTTATTTGAAAAGTATATACTAAGAAGGCCGGCCCGGTGGAGCAGTGGTCCTCCCTGTGGCCCCCCAGCAAGAAGGTTGTGGGTGGAGCCCCGGCTGCAGCACGGGGTCTTTCTGGGTGAGTCTCCATGTTCTCCCTGTTCCTGCTGGGTTCTCTCTGGTACTCCAGCTTCCTCCACAGTCCAAAGACATCAAGAGGGACCAGGTTAATCCAGACTCTAAATTGACTGTAGGCGTGGCTGGGAGAGCCAATGGTTGTCTGTCTCTATGTGTTGGCCCTGCCATGGACTGGTGACCTGTCCAGGGGGAAGGCTGCTGGGATAGGCTCCACCCCCACGACCCTCAACAGGAGAAGAAAATGTGTGTGTGTGTGTGTGTGTGTGTGTGTGTGTGTGTGTGTGTGTGTGTGTGTGTGTGTGTGTGTGTTGGGGGAATGGTACTTAGGGGTTCATGTTCTTCACTTTACAATGTGGGTCTCAAAGGGCGTTGAAATACACAGTTTTCAATCTCATATGTGGGGGCATTTTTGTTCCTCCTGTCGAGAAATGAGAGAGGAGTAAAGGTGACGGACGAGTAAACCTACGTGCAGACACTGTCAGATGAAGGTGACGCGTCAGGGAATGCGACTAATACGGCAGCAGAAGTGGCAAATCATCCCCTTGAAAAGATTCACCAAGACGTGAGGATCAAAATCCAGGCAGCCAAAAGAGGATAAAGGCAGCGTTTAGCGTTCAGCCTTCCTTGGCTGCCACGGTGCCAGAGTTTATCAGATCTCAGCTGTACAGGTAAATATCCAGCCAAAGACTTGTAGCCCTGGTCAGTGGTGGACAAGGAGGCTGAGAGGGTCTGTGGACACACAAGTGCCAAAGTACCAAATGTGGGCGCCGGCACCAGGATTCCAGTGACAACGACGGTTCATCTTTTTTAAACCCAAGCGTCATTGTTCAAGTCTGGTCCATCTTGCCTTCATGGCAGAGCATTGTGATTTTATAGTACGCACATGGGTGAGGGGGGCCAGGGGAGGTGAGGGAGGACAGCCGGATGGACGGAAACAGGAAGGAAGATAGAGGTGGTGGAACGGGGGATGAATGGAAGACGGATAAGAAGGAGGATGACATGACGACCAGGAAGCCAAGAGGAGAAGAAAGGAGGGCTACTCAGGACGAGTTTGTCGTCATCGTTCTATTTATCATCAATCTATCGATCGATCGATCTGCACATCCATCGATACATACTTCTGTCCTCCATCTATCTATATATCCTCCATCCATCCATCCATCCATCCACCTATCAATCCACCCTTCCATCCATCTCTCATCTATCGATCCATCCAATCATCTATCATTTTCATCCATCCATCTGCTGAGAGACAAGGATTTATTGTCTTGGAATGACACAGACTCACACATACACACACATACACACACACATACACACGTACACACAGACACACGTACCAACACATACACACGTACACACACACATACACACATACAGAAGCACACACACAGACACACATACACACACAAACACACACATACACACAGAGACACACAAACACACACAGAAACACACACACACATACACACACAGAAACACACACAGATACACATTGACACACAGACACACACACAGAAACACATACACACAGAAACACAGACACACACAGAAACACATATACACACACAGAAACACAGACACACACAGAAACACATATACACACACAGAAACACACAAACACATACATACACACAAACATACACGCATACACACACATACACACAGACACATAAACGCATACACACACAGAAACACATACACACAGAAACACACAAACACATACATACACACAAACATACACGCATACACACACATACACACAGACACATAAACGCATACACACACAGAAACACATACACACAGAAACACACACGCATACACACACAGAAACACACAAACACATACATACACACAAACATACACGCATACACACACATACACATACATACAGACACACACAGACACACACATACAGACACACATAGACTCACACAGACAAACACAGACACACATACACACAGACTCACACAGAGACACATAAACACAGACACACACAGACTCACACAGACACACACATACACACAGACTCACACAGAGACACAGACTCACACAGACACACACAGAGACACACATACACACAGACTCACACACATACACACATAGACACACAGAGACACACACACAGACTCACACATACACAGAGACACACACATACACACACAGACTCACACACATACACACACAGACTCACACAGAGACACTGACACAGAGACACACACACATACACACACAGACTCACACAGAGACACTGACACAGAGACACACACACATACACACACAGACTCACAGACACACACACAGACTCACAGAGACACACAACGACTCACACAGAGACACTGACACATACAGACACACACATACACACAGACTCAGAGACATACACACACAGACGCTGACACATACAGACACACACAGACTCACACATACACACACAGACTCACACAGAGACGCATACACACAGACACACACAGACTCACACATACACACAGACTCACACATACACACACAGACTCACACAGAGACGCATACACACAGACACACACAGACTCACACATACACACACAGACTCAAACAATACACAGAGACACACACATACACACACAGACTCACACAGAGACACTGACACAGAGACACACACACATACACACAGACACACACACAGACTCACAGAGACACACACAACGACTCACACAGAGACACTGACACATACAGACACACACACATACACACACAGACTCAGAGACATACACACACAGACTCACACAGACGCTGACACAGACTCACACATACACACACACAGACTCACATACACACACAGACTCACACAGAGACGCATACACACATACACACACAGACTCACACATACACACACAGACTCACAGAGACGCATACACACAGACTCACACAGAGACACATACACACAGTCACACAGACACACACAGAGACATACACACACAGACTCACACAGACACTGACACATACAGACACACAGACTCACACATACACACACAGACTCACGCATACATACAGACACACACACAGACACACACAGACAGGTTTAGGACTGTCCTAGCTGCTCCCATTCTTTTTCCTCTCACACGTTCTGTCCTAACCCTCCTCAACCCCTCCCCCTTCCCTCTGCCACATCTCTCTCTCTCTCTCTCTGTGCTGCATTCTGGTTTCCATGGTGACAGCTGTGTGGTGCAGAAATCATACTGATCGCAGAATGAGATAGAAGAAGGTTCTCTGTTTAACTCGCTCTCCCTTTCACACACACACACACACACACACACACACGTGCAATGTCACTCTCTTACTCTCTTCTTGGGGGCACATCATTCACATTCATTTTTTAATGTGCATAACCCAAATCCTAGGAACTGAATACCAAATCCCAACCTATTTTTCCATTTTTACCCAAATGCCCCCCCCCCCCCAACAACCACCACCATGTTTGGACCCCCAATACAGTTTCAGGAATGGGGGGGTTGGACCGGACCCATGTGCATACAGGAATGTGGCAGGAGAAATGAAAAATAAACACTAGCAAAACACTAGATAAGCAAAGGGTTGAGTGATGGGAAAGGAGAACAGGGGCGTCCCACAATGACAGGAAGTCAAACACACACGTAAGGGTCAGCTGACCTTGAGAGACGAGTCTTGATGGATGGCTGATGGGAGCACTGGTCACATGTGATTGGCCAGTGGAGCGGGTAAGTCCTCTCCACCCATCACTCAGTGATACAGAACCCCTGGATCAGCATCTCTCTCTCTCACACACACACACACACACAAAATGAAATGCATCTGTGCATCACACGTGAGTGTGTGTGTGTGTGTGTGTGTGTGTGTGTGTGTGTGTGTGTGTGTGTGTGTGTGTGTGTGTGTGCGTGTGTGTGTTCATGCACAGGGAGGCAGGCTTGGTTCTTGCTGCTGTGAGACATCAACCTCACACCTTTTACCAGTGCAGACCAGGGTCGAGAGCAGCTCGGCTGCCCCAAGTGGGGCCACCATGAGCTACAATTTGGCTTTCTACATCCATCCATTTTCCATCCATCCATCCATTATCCATCCATCCATTATCCATCCATCCATTATCCATCCATCCATCCATCCATTATACATCCATCCATTATACATCCATCCATCCATTATCCATCTTTCCATTATACATCCATCCATCCATTATCCATCTTTCCATTATACATCCATCCATCCATTATACATCCATCCATTATCCATCCATCCATTATCCAACCATCCATCCATTATACATCCATCCATTATCCATCCATCCATTATACATCCATCCATTATACATCCATCCATTATCCAACCATCCATCCATTATACATCCATCCACCCATTATCCATCCATCCATTATACATCCAGTATCCATCCATCCATCCATTATACATCCATCCATCCATTATCCATCCATTATCCATCCATCCATCCATTATCCATCCATACATCCATTATCCATCCATCCATCCATTATACATCCATCCATCCATTATCCATCCATCCATCCATTATACATCCATCCATCCATTATCCATCCATTATACAGCCATTATACATCCATCCATTATACATCCATCCATTATACATCCATCCATCCATCCATTATATATCCATCGATCCATTATCCACCCATCCATCCATTATCCAACCATTATCCATCCATCCATTCATCCATTTTCCATCCATTATCCATCCATTATCCATCCATCCATCCATTATCCATCCATTATCCATCCATCATCCATCCATTATCCATCCATCATTTATCCATCCATCCATC
Organism: Aulostomus chinensis; assembly: GCF_037954235.1. NCBI lineage: Eukaryota > Metazoa > Chordata > Actinopteri > Syngnathiformes > Aulostomidae > Aulostomus > Aulostomus chinensis. The sequence goes on along the minus strand of NC_141332.1, from coordinate 7,180,513 downwards.
CATCATTATATATCCATCCATTATCCATCCATTTTATTATCCAACCATTATCCAACCATCCATCCATCATCCATCCATACATCCATTATCCATCCATCCATCCATCCATTATCCATCCACCCAATCATTATCCATCCATCCATCCACCCATCATCCATCCAGCCACCCATTATACATCCATCCACCCATTATACATCCATCCATCCACCCATTAACCATCCACCCAATCATCCATCCATTATCCATCCATCCGTTCATCCATCTACACCATTATCCAACCATCCATCCACCCATCCATCCATCCATTATCCATCCATCCATCCATTATCCATCCATGCGTCCATCCACCCATCATCCATCCAGCCACCCATTATCCATCCATCCATCCACCCATTATCCATCCATCCATTATCCATCCATCCACACCATTATCCATCCATCCATCCATCCACACATTATACATCCATCCAGCCACCCATCCATCCATCCACCAATTATACATCCATCCAGCCAACCATTATCCATCCATCCATCCACCCACTCATCATCCATCCAGCCACCCATTATCCATCCATCCATCCACCCATCATCCATCCATCCATTATCCATTCATCCGTCCATCCATCCACACCATTATCCATCCAACCATCCACCCATTATCCATCCATCCATCCATCCATCCATCCACCAATTATCCATCCACCCATCCATCCATCCATCCATTATGCATCTGTCCATCCATCCACACCATTATCCATCCATCCATCCACACATTATCCATCCATCCATCCATTATCCATCCATCCGTCCATCCACCTATCATCCATCCAGCCACCCATTATCCATCCATCCATCCATCCATCCACCCATTATACATCCATCCAGCCACCCATTATCCAGCCATCCATCCACCCATCATCCATCCAGCCACCCATTAGCCATCCATCCACCCATTATCCATCCATCCATCCATCCATCCATTATCCATCCATCCATCCACCCATTATCCATCCACCCATCCATCCATCCATCCATTATGCATCTGTCCATCCATCCACACCATTATCCATCCATCCATCCACACATTATCCATCCATCCATCCATTATCCATCCATCCGTCCATCCACCTATCATCCATCCATCCACCCATTATCCATCCATCCATCCACCCATCATCCATCCAGCCACCCATTATCCATCCATCCATCCATCCATCCACCCATTATACATCCATCCAGCCACCCATTATCCAGCCATCCATCCACCCATCATCCATCCAGCCACCCATTAGCCATCCATCCACCCATTATCCATCCATCCATCCATCCATTATCCATCCATCTGTCCACCCATTATCCATCCATCCAGCCACCCATTATCCATCCATCCTGCTACCCATTATCCATCCATTCAACTATCATCCATCCATCCATCCACCCATTATCCATCCATCCACCCATTATACAACCCTCCAGCCACCCATGCATCCATCCAGCCATCCACCCATTATCCATCCATCCATCTATCATCCATCAATCCATCCACCCATTATCCATTCATCCATCATCCATCCACCCATTATCCATCCAGCCACCCATTATCCATCCAGCCACCCATTATCCATCATCCATCAAGCCACCCATTATCCATCCATCCATAAAGCCACCCATTATCCAGCCATCCATCATCCATCCACCCATTATCCATCTGTCCATCCACCCATTCGCCATCTGTCTATCCACCCATTATCCATCCATCCATCCACCCATTATCCATCCATCCATCCATCCATCCATCCACCCATTATCCATCCATCCATCCATCATGCATCCACTCATTATCCATCCATCCATCTGTCTATCCATCCACCCATTATCCATCCATCCATCCATCCATTTTCTACCTCTTATCCTGTTAAGGGTGGTGGGGGGGTGGAGCTTATCCCAGCAGCCTTCAGGTGAGAGGCGGGGTGGCTTGCTGCATGTAAAAATATAATAGTAATGATATTTATGAAGTGCTGAATAATACAAATGATGGTAATCACTGTTAATGTTGAACAAAAGCTCTTTAATATGTCACATCAGAACTAATCAATAACTTTTTCATAATTTGAGGCAACTTTGTGATGCCTTCAGCAGGCAGAAAGAGGGCTTCTTAAACAAAAGCCAGTTAAACAGCACAGTACATGTTTGCTGGTGGCCCCCGACCCTCCGTGAAGTCACAGAGGGATCACAACACAGCACATTCAGCAAAAAACCTTCAGATGCCCCAGTTGTTGCCACGATTGTATCAGCATCCTGACACTGATCTGGAATCAGCTGTGATCTTATTCGATGGTTGAGTGTCAGAGGGTGAACTGAGAGTCTTTGGTCACACACAAACTGACAGACCAGGAGGCGGTAGGGAAGCGTCCACATCCCGCTCACATTCACATCCACGCTCACACTCACACTCGCATTCGCACTCACTTTAAAAACTACAACCATGGTCACAGTTCCTCAGGTGTTTGGGCCCAGCACAAGAACTTCAGTTTATCAGAGTTTAATAAAGGAAATGATGGGTCCTCCATGTTTTCCTGTCCTTCAGACAGGCCTCCAGTTTCGTCAGCTGGTTTGTTCCATGTGGATCATTGATGAGTTCAGCTGTGTGTCGTCTGCATAGCAGTGAACATTACTGGAGTGTTTCCTGATCATGTGACCTAGAGGAAGCAGGGACAGGGTGAAGAGGACTGGTCCATCGACCTGGAAAGGTCACACTCACTCTCACATCGATACACATACTCACATCAAAATCCACACCAACACTCACATCCCCAGTCATACTCACACACCTGTCCAAACCCACATTCACACCCACACCAACACTCACACCCACAGCAACACCAACACTCACATTCACACTAACACTCCGGCTCACGTTCACATTCAGACTCACTTCCAAACCTATGCTCATGTCTACAAGGATGTTCACACCAACATTCACACTCACGTCGACAACCACATTCACAGTCGTTCAAACTCTCATACAAACACACACTTACCCTCACACTCATGTTCACTGTCACACCCACGTCCACAACCATGCCAACACTCATTTCCCAAGTCAAATTCAATTCCACGCTCATGTTCACACTCAAGCTCTCATCTACATCCACACTCACAATCACACTTTAAGTTCACTCTGACTTTCACACACACACACACACACACTCAAACACACGTACACACTAATAGTCATGTCCACACTGTCATGTCAACACTCACACTCATGAACACACTAACTGTAATGTACCCACACACACACACACACACACACACACACACACACACACACACACACACTCAAGTACATACTAACTTTCGGGGGGGGCTGCATTGACCAGTAACTTGGTTGGCCATGTAAATGGTTTAAGGCATTGTTTGTTGCTGGTCACCTGGCACAGGAAAAACTGGGTGTGTCTCAGAGTAAAATAGAAAAAGTTGTATGATCTTCGTGCCGACCGACTTTAATTCAGTCCAGGAGATCAGGTTCTGGCACTTGTGCCAATTACGGGTTCACTGTTTCAGGCGAAGTATACAGGCCCATATACCATTGTGGAAAAAGTCTCTGATCTGAATTATGTTGTAGCAACACCAGGGTCGAAGAAAGATAAACGTCTCTATCATGCTAATCTTCTAAAACCGTATTACAGGCGTGGAGGTGAGACAGACTTGGGGCAGGATGTGTTCACCCTGTACTTACAGTGGCACCTGGGGGTCTGGCCTATGTGATGGATGGGATGCCAGAGCTGGATGAGGGTGTTCCGTGTGGGCGTTTGAAAAACTCAGAGTCGCTTGGTAATTTGGACACACTGCTGGCTCACTTGCCAGAGTCTCAACATGAGGAGTTGTCTGAGTTGGTGCACAAGTATCTTTGCTTGTTTGGTGATGTTCCTTTATAGACCAATTGGATCGAACACGATATTGATGTTGGAGATTCTCAGCCAATTAAGCAGCAATTCTACCGTATACACCTACTGTAGGAGACACAAGCAATTGGATGCTGAGGTTGATTATATGTGCCGCAACAATATTGCTGTTCCCTTGTCATCCAGTGGGGCATCTCCATGTATTCTGGTCACAAAGCAGGACGGGACATCTCAGTTCTGCACTGATATGTGGAAAGTTAATGCGGTGACAAAATCTGGTTTGTTAGCAAATTTGATTTGCTAAAGGGTTATTGACAGGTCCCTTTGTCCAAGCAAGCGCAAGAGATTTCTGCATTCGTCACACCGTCAGGCTTTTACTCGTATAAGGTGAACGCTCCTGTGACTTTCCAGCGTTAATGAATCGCGTTGTGTCGTGTTTACAGGGATGTTCAGTTAACCTGGATGACTCACACCTTCAGCGCATTCCAGCACTTTTTAAATGTTTGGATGAAGCGTGGCTCACTGTAAATCTTGCTAAATCGGTGTTTGCTGAGGCTACAATGACTGGTGGTGGGACAGGGACGCATGGCCCCAGTTCAGGCCAAGATTGAGGCTGTAGCCAATTATCCACGACCCACAATAAAAAAGGAACTGCAAAGGTTTCGGGGTTTGGTGGGGTACAACAGAAGCTTCTGTAAAAACTTCTCAGCTGTTGTTTTTCCTCTCATTGAGCTGCTTAAAGGCAGAGTGAAGTTTGTCTGGTCAACAGAGTGTCAAAGTGCATTTGATAACATCAAGTCTGTCTTGTGCTCCTCTCCTGTTTAAGCCGCTCCTTGTTTTGATTGAGCATTTACAGTCCACGTGGATGCCAGCCAGGTCAGGGTGGGTACTATCTTGCTCCAGGCTGATGACAACAGAGTGGTGAGGCCAGTCAGTTTCTTCTCGAAAAAAATTTAATAACTACCATCACAATTATTCTGTTATTGAGAAGGAGGCTTTGTCACTGGTTTGGGCTCTGCAACACTTCATGGAATATGTAGGAGCAGGAGGTCGTATTTTGGTTGATACCGATCACAACCCTCTGACTTTCTTGCAGTCCATTAGATGTCCGAACCAGAGGCTGATCAGGTGGTCGTTGTTTTCTCCAGGCCTACAACCTGTACAGTAAACATATCAAAGGCACAGATAACATTATGGCAGATGCGTTGTTGACTTTGCTCTCCCTGTCATCTTAAATGTGCTCCTTAGGTACCAGTAGGATGGGTGAGGGCGAGGTTTAGGATGAGTATTCAGAATGGGTGGGCTGGTATTTGGGATTTTGTTTTTTTTTGTGTTTAGTATGGTTGTAGTTTTGCCACAAGATGTTACTGTCAGTCTCCTTTTGATACCAATTTGGGGGGGGGGGGGGTTTGACAGCCCAGCCAATGTACAGCATGTTGTCTGGTGTGGTAAGTCTCTCTGTCCTCCTCTCCTCCCAGATATTTGTCGGTGTGGCCACTGATTGGGAGCACTGGGCCGGTTGCTCCCATCCAGGGGAAAAAGGCCAACTTCCGGCAGTTCTGGTTCTCTCTTCTACATGGTTGCATCTCGGCTGGCAGCTGGGATTTTCGTTTGCCTTCTGTTTGGTTTCACCCACAACCCCCTGCACTTCATTTTCCACATATCCACACTCCACTTTTGTATTGTTTCACTTAAGTGGAGTACTTTGTTTAAATAAATATTTACTTTATTGCCATTCGCCACTTGTCTGTTCCCAGTTTTGTCATAGCCTAACATGTTGGTTATGACAACTCACACTCAAGTACACACTAAATCTCATGTTCACACACACACTCACATCCCCACCTACATCCACACTGATGGTCACACTGACGGTCACACTCACGTCTAGACTCACACACTTGCACTCATGTCCACACTCACACTCACACTCACATCCCCACCTATGCTCACACTAACAGTCACTTCCACAACAGCGCTCGTGTCCACACCAGCATCCACACTCTTACTCATATCCCTACTCACACTCACAGTGATATCCACACTCACATCCACAACCACACTAACTTCTACACTCACACTAACACTCGCAGTCACACCCAGACTTGTCCATGCTTGTGTCCAAGCTGATGCTCACACCCATGTCCCTGCACTTCTCTAATCAACAATCGTGGTGGCACCAGTTTGTAGGGTTTGGGATTCATCAAAGATCACCCACTGTTCCAGTTCTTCTGTGGTCCTGTGTCACCTGTCATATTTGATGTTTGTTGATGTCTAGCATTAGCATTTCTGGATCTAGCATGCACTGTGTCATGGCTGCTGTCCCATGGACTTTAGCTGCTTTTGAGCTAGCTCATGTGCTCTGGCAATGTTAATGGCATTCTCTCGGGTGAGATTAGCTCCCCGGCCAAGTAGCTTCTCTCGTACACAGGGCGAGTTTGTTGCAAAAACAATGCAGTCTCTGCACTAGCGGAACAAGTCAGAGCCGTGAGGGGGGCGGGGGAAATGACTGGGCCTTTTAAACCCAAATAATAAACCCTCACTGAGGAACGCCCATCGTTTGATACTGTGACAAAAAAGTTGTACAGGTCCTCTACAGTGTCATAGAACTGCTTCGCTCCAGGGACATTTTTAACAGAGTCATTTATTGAGGTTATGAGCAGTGCAATTAACATAACGGGCAAGGGGCTCCCTCTCTGTTATTCTTACCTGTATGCCTGTATACGCACCAGCATAACCACATAACCATCATAGCCCTGTCCGCGGCATTTTGACAGATCTATTCCATTTTTCTCTATAGAGCCCAGGATTTGGTTTTCAAGCTCTGTCGCTGATGAGCCCACGGTCGCCTCAAAACCCCAAAACACTTCAATGATCTGTATATCTGTTGCAATACCCATGTCATTCTTAACAACAGTTACCTAACGGTTCACTGGCTCAGCTGGTCTATCTTTGACACATCTTGCATTGTGTCCATGATAATGGAATAAAATGGGGCTTCGTTAATTTTATTAATTATGTCAGCTTTCACACATTGAGACAGGATGTAAATAATCTCATCTTGAATCTGGTGACTCAGGTATTTCTCTGACCCTTCTGGTCGGTTGATTAGCTCTTTCAAAACAGGGAGGGTCATAGTTAGCTAATGACTCAATTATTGACAAAAAGTTGCCAGCATTTCCCTGACATAGAACTTCCCTGTGCCCCCCGAATGCCAGGTTGCATGAAGCCAGAGTAAGAGTGACATTTACAATGCGCTCCAGGACCTGTCTCCAAAACAAGGCTGCATTACGCACACTCCTCTCCATTTCAGCGTCTATTGTGCTGTTGAGTTTCCACTGCTCATAGACTTTGCATGCACCAAGATGTATTTGAGTGGATTCATGCTTCTCAACTTTGGCAGGAAGGTGTTTCCAGTCTCTTATTCCAGTTACTCGTGCATTGTTGTAAAATGGCGCATTTCGGTGTGCAAAAAGCCAGCAAGGCTGACAGTAACAGCAGTCTTTTGGGGGCACATCCAGCTGAAGGGAAGTTTCATCCCAACTTTAGTGGTAGAGGTGTAATAACTTTCTGAAAAACACAGATTGTCGTTATCAGTGGGAAATGGACCTTTGGGTCTGCATGGGCCCATCTTAAGGATATATCTTTTAATAATGGCGCCCTAGATGTTTCATGTCAGTCGGAAAACATTCCAGAGGAGGGTTTTCATCATCCGCAGTCTGCATGTCACCTGTAGCGGGAGGAGACCTGCTGCTGCTTTCATTTCCAGTGTCCAGTGCAGGTCAGGAGGGGGCTGCAGGTCAGGCTCCAGGTCTGGCTCTACCCTGGAGCAGCTAGCAACTGCTGAGTCCCTGATATCACCGCTATACCGCTGAGAGATAAAGAAGGGGATATAAGCTAGGCGCTGGGCTACTACAATATACAACCACCAGCAGTTTGCAACTAACTCACGCATCGTGTAGAGTGATTGTTAGAGTTGCTACCTGTAATCAATCTGGCTTCCTGGCTGTGCTGGCTGTGCTGGCAGTTTTGGCGGAACTGAATCGCTGCCAACAAAAAAGTCAGATTCATCTCCAGGACGATGAACAAAATATGTGTCCAGTTTTAGTAACTTGGCTTTTCCTTGCCCTCTTTTGCCTTTTCTTTTCGCTTTGCCGCTCCACTTTTATGCCTTTAAGTGCCACTCATGTTTACTTAGTCTGTAAAAATGCTCCTAGTTTGCAATCTGTTGACAAGTGACTGATGATGACGGTCGGTGACGAGTTTTACCCAAAATGCACTTGGAGACAATATGGACGATCCACTTATAAATTTGCGTGTCATAAAGTTGCAGGTGAGAGTGAAAATAAAGCCATGCAGCACAACATTTTATTCAATATTTTACACCTACGACATCACTAAAGTCAGTCAGTCTTGTAAAGTTTTTAGCAACCATGACTCAATCCTGACTGGACGTACGAGAGAGAAAAATACAGGCACGCAGCCTCGCAGCCGGGGTTCAGACCTGGGTCTTCTGGAAGCTTGAATGCGCCCTGATGCCGAGCAAACGCGGGTCCAAGCGTTGACACGCGTTTTTCAGTGTGAAAAGGGTACAGCATTCGGGTAGCTGCAGTCCTTCACGAGTAGTTGTAGCTCAGTGACGAATTGTTCAAAAATCTCATTCTCTACCTGCATCTTTTCATGAAAACGACACCTAGCATAGGTTGGGTTGGCTTTGGCTGGCTGTACAGTCAGTGTACTCATCGTAGTATGTCTTCAGCTTTCTGGCTTCCTCCACTTAGTGACTAAGTGTTGAAGACATCCCGCCCTTTGTCCCCGATCCACGGCAGAAGGTAGGAGAACTTCTCCTCTCCGTTTGTCCCACGCAGGGGCCCTTGCACGTCAGCAATGTCGTTTGCCGAAACCGTCGCCAAGCCTCTGGTAAGTTGGAAGATTTCTAGTCTGTTCTCGGAGCAGTACACCATAAGAATCCATTCTTCTTTTCGCGGTAGGTGCTTCAATTATTCTGACACCATGTCATGTTTGGTGTTATGCCCTCTGGCTCTAACATAAACATAAACTTCAACGTATAATCACCGAATGCCGACTGCTCTCAGTTCAACATCTTTATTCATTCATGGGTAAGCAACAACTGACAGAAATGCGTGCTGGACGGAGTCACGTTCCTAACTACAGCAAGTCATGAGGGACATCTCGTACCACAAAGTCAAACTTCATATTCCAAATATTGCATCACCTGCTTTTGTTACCTGTCCTGATGTGATCGTGAGTGGACAGCTCTGCTGAGCGTGTTCACACTTTCACACATGTCTCCATGTGTCTCCTGCAATCACATCACCCCCACTCCCTCTGCAGATAAACCCCTATGTTACTTTAGTTTGCTACATTTTTATTTTCTATATATTAAATGTATTAACACCATCACTAATGTTGGGTATACTTTACCCAATATAATATTCCTGCTAAAATATAGTTTTCATCAAAATATATTGCAACACTTTATGCCACATTGAAGTACTCTTCTCTAATTTCCCGAGATGTAATGTCATAAAATGAAAAAAAAGGTACCGTGGGGGAGCCCAGAAGATGTCATGATGAGAATCGTGTGGGTGAAAACCCCGGCGTTAGCAATCTAGGGTTAAAAACAGCTACACGTGTGGATTTCTGTGTGCAGAGATGAAACTGCTTTTCTTGTTGCTGTGGATCGAGTCGATCGCCACATCCACTCTGACATTTTTACACTCAAGGAAGTACCAACATTCTTGTTTGGGATGATGTCTGGTGTTTGTCTGTGGGGAGAGAGAGATCAGCTGATGGGTGACAGACATTAGCTCTTCAATGACAGCGTGAACAGCACAGCCAACAACACTTTCCTAATGTTTATCAGTCAAAGATTAACAGCAGAGGAGACCAACATTCCTCCGACTCTTCAGCCTTTCTCATGCTCCTCAGCTCCCTCTCTTGAGGTACTTAAACTCCTGCTCTTGGGACAAGGACTCATACTACTTGGACAGACTTCTACAGCCCAGGACGCTGCCTCAGCAACAGGAGATTCTAAAATACTGAGGATCATGGAGGCACTCACAGCACATCTGGCTCGCGGAGTCAAATGGCTAGAAAATATCCATGACTGCATTGGCAGATGGTTTCAGAAAATATAGGCTGACAGTGACATGGCGTTGTTGAATATAACCCAGCAGTAAGGTACAGCTCATTGTGTGCCCTCGTCAGTCGGCAGTGATGAGACTAAATCTCCTGGATTTGAGGAAGTCATTTAGAAACCCTGCACAACTGCAAGTTGCCTGGATGTCACTCCATTGAGGCTCTTTTTTATTTTAACTCCATCAAGGATTTTTTTTCCTCCAAAACTGACTTTCCTATTGAAGATCAATTTTAAAAGCAAGCCACAGATGTAATTAGGGCCTGAGCCAGAAGGTACTTCTGGTTTCATTTTCTTGTTGCTTTTTTAAACAGCCAGTCAGTGGTTTGAAGCACACGTCATTCACAGGACTAAAAAGAGCACATATTAGGGGCTGTATTCAGCTTTGTAGTAATTTGGTGCTTCAGTGAGTATTTAAAGCAGTACTCAGAATATACTTCCGTTTGTTTGCTTGTGGTTGTGAGAAACTTGTCAGCCGATGGGATGGTGGGGCTTATTGATGGTTTTAAATAGTTTCAGACAAGAATGGAAGTCAGAGAGGGAAGCTAAATATGGCTGAAGCATCAGAAGTGTCACCCTTTGGCTTTGGTAGCTGGTCAGCTGTGTGATAATCAGACAGCCAATCAGCAGGAAGGGAGACATGACTGTCATCAGTCGTCATCATGGACGAGGCAGAACCCAGTAGGTCCTGTGTGTTCTGTGTGAGGTTAGACGAGGAAGACCATGATGTCATGACAGTATAATGGCTGAAAGAATCACACACACACACACACACACACACACACACACACACACACACACACACACACACACAGTTGAAAAGACTTGTCAGTGTTTTTTATTTCTCTCTTTCTCACTCTCTGTCTCTCTCTGTCTGTCTCTGTGTCCCACTCTCTGTCTGTCTGTCTGTCTCTCTCCATCCAGCCTCTGCTCCCAAGCTGCGGATGACACCGTCTCTGATACAGTCTCTGATGGAAGGGGACAAACTGTATTTGAAGTGCGAGGCGTCGGGGAATCCCAGCCCTTCCTTCCACTGGCACAAAGATGGACATGAACTTCTGAAAGGCAGAGACCTCAAAATAAAGACCAACAAGTGAGTCTGTCAAGCTTGATATTGAAGCTCAACTGAGAACTTCAGCAGCATAGGACTGGCAACCAATGTGTATACCAATCAATCAATCAATCTTTTTACATAGCACCAAATTATTAAGTTATTATCAGTCATGACAGAGGCCAGAGCCAGATGGGGGACAACTCTCTTGATGATAATGATGATGGTAGATTTTGGAAGACATTAAAGCATAAAAACGGATGCCACAAATGTCCTCTTACAAGTCTCAGTGGACCATTTTGACATAGTAAGTGGCCACTGACAGCACAGCAGGTGCTTGCATACCACAGAGACCGTCATGTGACATCATCATTAAATATGGCCTGCAGCCTCTACCCACTTCTCATTTCCATGACAACCTTAAGGGAATCAAGTGGATATTGAACGCTGGATCCAGCCTCATTAATGAAGCTGCCGGTTCTGTTGCTGACATCAGCCAAGATACTCCTGCATCATACAACATACAACATCATACATCATCATACATCATCATACAACATACTACAACATACAACATCATCATACAATATCATACAACATCATACATCATTATACAACCTCATACATCTTACAATTTGGTGAAGGGAAGGTTTCATTGTTACTGAATGGTGTTGTTAGCCATCAGCTGCCTTTAGCTTCAAGCTAAATATATCGAACTGGCTCTTTCTGCGTTTTGACATCACAAAAAAGTGAAGCAGGAGGGCGGTGGTGGTGGGGTAGTCTTTGTAAGATCAAGATATCTATTAGTGAGTATTTACACTTTTACTGTGTTACTTCAAGCCTGCAATGATGGCGATGGTGCTGCAGGATGCCTGCCTTCATTCACAAGAAGGTTTCATTGTTACTGTTTATATTCAGGATTGATAAAAAAAAAATTTGGGGTCATCAAAGTTTATCCTTGATGTTTCCTTGTGTGTGTGTGTGTGTGTGTGAGGGGGACTTAAATGTGACTGACAAAAAAAAACAAAAACTAAAAACAAAACAAAAAATTAAGTCATAATAATTAAATATCATTTATTTGTCAGGCTATATGCCTGGCTGGCACCCCAGAACAACCAAGTCCCCGAAAACCGTCACATAAAAAATGGCACCTGAACAGGGACGACTAAAATCTGAATAAAAAACAGAGACTCAAACAAAATAAGAAACATAAAGTTGGACCCTTCAACGAAACCCAAAACATAAAGACAAGCCGGAAAAAATAGCCGCTGCAAACACCCACATGGACGGAGCAGGCGCAGACCAAAACTTTGGACAGGCCACTTCTCTCACGCTGCTAGAAATGGACTCTTGTGGACCTGAGGCACTCACACAACTTCTGATACCGCTTCCACTGGGACCTCACACCACCCTGCCAGCTGCAGCTGAAAGGGCAGGCAGAAAGGAGGAAGTGGAGGAGCTTAAATGTTATGTGGAAATGCATATAAACAAAATGGCCTCTAGGTGGGAGGAAAAAATAAAAACACTGGAGGACAAGATGGAGAAACACTTCCAATATCTCAACCAACAACTCTCATCAACAATAAACTGGCGCCTGAAACATTACCACACAGAATTATTATCTGATCTGAAATCTGTCATGGAACCAATGGTTTCAGTCGTCCAGCACGTGGAAGAGGAAGTGAGTCACTGCGCTGCGAGCATCTGCTCTCTCACCGATGAAGTGAATCATCGCAGCTTAACACCTTTTATGCGTCCTACAGCATTGGTGGATGTTTCAGTGCAGACCCTCCCGCCACTCTGCCACCCTGTACAAACACAGAGACACAGACTCCAGTCAACTCCTTTACTCGGGTGCCCAGAGCAGGACCTTGTTTCTCCTCTTCCACCAGAAAGTCAACAGGACCTAAGAGCTGTTGTTGGAGGGAGGAGCCCCATCAAAATGCAGTTTCCTACCTTTGGGAGAATGGAGGATTCTCAGGACCCCCTCTCATTCTTGGAGCGTTGCAAAGATTATCTTGCGTTACATCCCCTCCATGATACTGAACTAATTGCAACACTTCGGAATGTGCTGCATGGGACAGCTTGGGATTGGTGGGATGTTGCCCGCCTTGATACCCATACCTGGCAACAATTTGAGAGGCGATTCACTTCAGCATTCCTGTCAGAGGATTACCAGGATGAACTTGCTGAAAGAGTCAGAACCAGGGTACAAGGAGAGAATGAAAGCATCAGGGACTTTGCTTACATGTATCGATCCTTGTGCAAGCGTTGGAATCCTCAAGCCACAGAACTAGAGGTGGTAAAGCTCACCCTGAAAAACATCAACCCCCAGCTAGCTAGCCAGCTAAGAGGCAGTAACATCACCACAGTGGAGGCACTGGTTCGCCTTGGACAGCAGCTGGAGAAGGATAAAGAGAATCGACGCCTCTATGAGCAAAGGAGGAAAGCCACACAAAAATCAGGCAAGACAGACTCTATGCCCCAACCTCTCCAATCTGAGCGTGCACTGGGTCCACCCCCTGTTCAATGTTGGCGGTGCAAAAATTCCCATCCTCCATCAGCATGTCCCCAGTACCAACCTGGAAGAAACAGATACCAAAAACAACCAACTGAACCTGCCTGTCACACCTGCAGAGAGGGAGACCCTACCCCCACAATTAATTCACTTACAAACCCAAGAAAAGAGCCTACACCCCTAAGCTTATTTGATGATCGCTAACCCCAGCAGCTTGTGATTCCGGTTGGAATAGGCTCATGGAACGGAAATGCCATCCTAGACACTGGTTCATCCTACACCCTCATCACTGACACTGTCTGGAAGCAATTCAATGGCAGAGGAGCTAAGCTGAAACCCTGGCATCAGGGCCCTCTCTACTATGCTGATGGTACGGCGAGGCATCCCCTGGGTTGGTGTGAGTTGGAAATCCACATCCATCAACGTAGCCCAACAATACCTGTGGTTGTCCTTCCCTCCCAGTGTCTGGCTTTTCCTGTTGTTCTTGGGCTGGACTTTACATTTATCACCAGGTTACAGTTTGATGTGTCTGACAACTCCTACTGGTTCAAATCTTGGGCCAAGAAGAGATATCATTTTAGGAGAGAAACTGTGAATGAACCCTTACCATCCCCGGCATCTTCAAACCTTGCTTTCTACTCCACTATGCCGCCCGCCATAGTATTCCAATATCCCTCCATGCAAGACCCCAGAGAAACAGACCTTGTGGAGACAGTTGTTCAGGAGTCTCACCTGGATGAAGCAGGGAAATAATGGTTGCGGGCTCAACTGCACATGAACAACTCAGTCTGCACCACCAAGGTGGGGAAAACAAAGATAGTGTCCCACCACATTCTACTGTCCCATATAATGCCAATAAGACAGAAACCCTACAGATGTTCTCCTGCAAAAATGCAGGAGATGAAACAACACATCGAGGAAATGTTAGAGGCCGGCATCATCACCCCCTTAACATCACCATATGCAGCTCCAGTTGTGCTTGTCCCTAAGAAAGACACCCACAAGTCTTGCTTTTGTGTTGATTACTGGAAAGTGAATGCAGGAACTCAGACCGATGCTTACCCTATCCCAAATATCCAAGAAATCTTGGAATCCCTAGCTGGCTCTGCTGTCTTCACCACGATCGATCTCAATAGTTGCTACTGGCAGGTGCCTATGGAGGAAGGGAGCAAGGAGAAGACAGCCTTCATCTGCCCCTTTGGGTTGTTTCAGTTTGAGGTCATGCCATTTGGCCTGAAAAACTTCCAAAGGCTGATGGAGCTAGTTTTGGGGGGCCTTCGGGGGGACATCTGCATGGTCTATCTGGATGATATTATCATTTACTCACCCTCTCTTGAAAAGCATCACCACGATGTACAGGCCGTTTTTGACAAGCTGAGGATGGCAGGCCTCACTGTGAACCTGAAAAAGTGCCAGTTTTTCAGGAAATCCCTCCAGTTCCTGGGCCATGTGGTATCGGTGGAGAGAGTCCAGGTGGATCAGGGGAAGACTGAGGCCGTCTAGGCATTCCCCACCCCCAAAAACATCAAGGAGGTGCAGTGGTTCCTGGGAATGGCGGGCTGGTACCATCGTTTTGTACCCAATTTCTCTGAGATCGCTGAGCCACTGACTGCCTTGAAGAGGAAGAACAGTAAATTCATCTGGACCCAGGCTTGCCAGCTAGCCTTCGACACTTTGAAACAGCATCTTGCTTCTCCACCTATACTCAGACATCCTGACTTTAACTTGCCTTTCATAGTATACACTGATGCTAGAGATGTTGGTCTGGGAGCTGTGCTGGCTCAAACCTCGGGGCTGGGTACTGAGAACGTCATTGCATTTGCAAGCCGTACCCTCAATCCAGCTGAGAGGAATTTCTTCACCACTGAACAAGAGTGTTTGGCTTTGGTCTGGGCACTGGAGAAATGGCGGTATTATTTGGAAGGAAGGCTGTTCACAGTTGTTACTGACCATGCATCCCTGATCTGGGTGTTTCGAACACAGAAACCCAGTTCAAGACTGATCAGGTGGGCCCTCAGGCTCCATGAGTTTACCTTTATTGTGGAAGAGAGCTCCACGACCTCCCTGTGTGCCACGGTCCAGCCTGCCATAAGGGAAATGTCAGAACATCTTCCAATGTCAGATGAAACCATATGGAGGGCACAGCAGGCTGACCCCGAGGTTAGAAAGCTGTATGATTCCTTAGTTGACAAAGTGGAAGAACACACCAACTCGATCACATACTTCACCATCCTGGAGGACAAGGTTTACCGCATGGTCAGGCTCCAACACAAGACCTTGTACAAAGCATACGTTCCGTTCACCCTGCGTTCAGACCTGCTCAGATTCTTCCACGACCATCCCCTCGCCGGACACCTGGGATGGTACAAGACCTATAAACGGTTGCAGGCCCTGGCATACTGGCCCGGGATGAGTTTGAAGGTGAGAAAATATGTGCAGTGCTGTCAGACCTGTCAGGTGCACAAGCCTGAGAACCGCCGGCCGCCTGGGAAGCTCCAGCCGACGGTGGTAAGCCGGCCGTGGGAGCTTTTGGGAGTGGACACCATGGGGCCATTTCCTCAGAGCTCCACTGGAAATGTTTACCTGTTGGTTTTTGTGGCTTACTATTCCCAATGGGTAGAGCTATTCCCTCTGAGGAAAGCTACTGCAGAGACTGTGTCCCAAGTACTGACTAATGAGATACTTACCCAGTGCGGTGTGCCAGATTCCATGCTCTCTGACTAAGGGCCCCAGTTCATTTCGTCAGTGTTTTAAGCCACCTGGAAGAAGCGGAACCTGAAACAACAGAAAACAACACCATATCACCCCCAAACTAACCTTACAGAGCGAGTGAACAGAAACTTGAAGGCTATGATGTCCTCCTATGTCAACAGCAGCCACATAACTTGGGACAAGTACCTACCTGAGTTCCGGTTTGCCCTGAATACATCTGTGCATGAGTCCACAGGAGTGACCCCAGCTGAGCTCAATGTTAGCCGTCCACTCAAAGGCCCCATGGACAGTGAGCTAAGTCCTGAACTCTGCACTCCTGATAGCCCCGCATACCAGAAGGTGGCTGAACTGACAGACCTGAGGGAATTTGTGGCCAAAAACATCCAGAAAGCAAAGGAACGTCAAAAAGTGAACTATGACTGCTACAGGAGAGAACAAATATTTGAGGAAAAGGACAGGGTGTGGCTGAAGACTCACCCCTACTCCAAGCTGGACAAGTCGTTCACCGCCACGCTTGCTCTGCTATGGAAAGGCCCATACAGGGTCCTGCGGAGAGTGAATCCCCTCAACTATGAGGTGGTTTTGGAGGATCCTGAGTTGTTGTTGTTTGACTATTACTGTTGTTCTGGGCTGGGTACTTACAATTTGGTGAAGGGAAGGTTTCATTGTTACTGTTTATATTCAGGATTGATAATTTTTTTGGGGGGGTCATCAAAGTTTATCCTTGATGCTTCCTTGTGTGCGTGTGTGAGGGGGACTAAAATGTGACTGACAAAAAAACCCCTAAACAACCAAAAACGAAAAAAAAAAAAATTAAGACATAATAATTAAATATCATTTATTTGTCAGGCTATATGCCTGGCTGGCACCCCAGAACAACCCAGTCCCCGAAAACCGTCACAATACAACATCATCATACAACATAGAACATCATCATACAATATCATACAAAATCATCATACATCATCATGCAACATACAACATCATCATACATCATCATACAACATACATCATCATACAGCATACAACATAATCACACATCATTCATCATCATACAACATCATACATCATACAACATCATACGTCATCATGCAACATCATCATACAACATCATACAACATACAATATCATCCTACAATATCATACAATATCATACATCATCATACAATAACACATCATCATACATCATCATACAACATACAACATCGTCATACATCATCATACAACATACATCATACATCATCATACAATATCATACAACATCATACGTCATCATACAACATACAACTTCATCATACAACAACATACAACATCATCATACAATATACAACATCATACAATATCATACAACATCATACATCATCCTACAACATACAACTTCATC
Source organism: Aulostomus chinensis (assembly GCF_037954235.1). Classification (NCBI taxonomy): domain Eukaryota; kingdom Metazoa; phylum Chordata; class Actinopteri; order Syngnathiformes; family Aulostomidae; genus Aulostomus; species Aulostomus chinensis. The sequence goes on along the minus strand of NC_141332.1, from coordinate 7,162,780 downwards.
ATACAATATCATACAACACAGCATCATACAACATCATACAACATATAACATCATACAACATCATACATCATCATACAACATACATCATCATCATACAATATCATACAACATCATCATACATCATCATACAACATACAACATCATACAATATCATACATCATACAACATACATCATCATACATTATCATACAACAGACAACATCATACAACATCACCATACAACATACAACATCATCATACAATATCATACAACATACATCATCATACCTTGGAGACATCATTTCAACTGGGTTCCATCAATGATCATTGGCTCAGGCTGGTCTGAGATCAGCAAGGAGCTCCTCTCTATACATTTGGTCATTGCCGTTTCTTAAAGGCCAACGAGTGCAGACCTATCAGCATGTTTCTAAAGGAAGTTAACATCATGACCACATCCATAATTTAATATATTAATATGTATTTAATATGTAAGCTATTATTTTTAATTTAGTAATCTAATCCAGTTTTAGGACAGAGTGTATCAGAATGCTTATGATTTTCTCTGACACATTCAGGTCTGTCAATAAGCAGTTCAGTGGTCGAGCTGTGAGTATTACAGTTCAGTTTAGAAGCCATGAGATGTGGCTGAATTTATTATTTGCACTTGAAGAAGAAGAAAAGTGTTATTCAAACAGAAGTACCTGCTTTCTCCAGATGACTATATCTGCTCTCCAGGTGCACATGGTGGCCCCCCAACTCCGTTCCCATAGGGAAACTGGGGGATCTGATAAGGGTTAGGGTAGCATAGCAAGAGGCTCTACTAGTGTTCTTACTAGACGTTTCATGACCTGAGAGATCAGGGCTATTGGGCTCAGGTCACTAAGGTCCTTGACTGCCCCTCTCATCTCAGAGACAGGAACGATAGAGGGATGGGTTCCACATAAGAGGCAGTTTTGGTAGTTCAGGAACAGACTGAGTGAGAGAAAATGGAGTGAAACAGCACACAACTGGTCAGTGTTCAAGGTGTGGAGATGCACCCCACTGGGACCTGCTGACTCTTACTTTAATTTTCCTCAACTGATGACAAAGCTTGTGGACTGTGATTGTGACTGGAGGACATGCTACCACTGCTTCTTTGCAGTAACAGCCGTGAGCTTGTTCAGAGGAAAAATCATGCTTATTAAACCTGGCAAAGAAAAACTTGATCTCATGAGGAGGGACTCCCTCCTCCTGTACACCCCCTCTGGTGACATCACGGCCGCTCATCAGCTGCATGACCGCTCCCCGCAGCTGTGCTGCTCTGGCCCTGCGCCGTATGTTGGATAATATATAGTCTGTGATTGGCCACTCATTAGGGACATGTGCATGTAATGATCATTCATGTTTTGCTTCTATATGAACTTCAATTCTGGTCCACTTAAAGATGAGTCCACATCTTTATTGAGATAGGAACTGACACTGTCTGTTTTCAATCTGCTGTGAATCACTTCCTGTCTGTCTCCCTCTCTGAAGAAAAAACTCCAAGGTGCAGATCAGTCGTGTGCGTGTGGAAGACTCTGGAAACTACACCTGTGTGGCTGAAAACTCACTGGGACAAGAAAACGTCACCAGCATTATCAGCGTGCAGATTTGTGAGCAATCACATGTCCTGTCTAATCCTCTCTCTACTGTTGTACTGACTGTGTGAAACACTGAACTCAACTGGAAACATTACATCTTAGCAACAACGGAAGACTTCATTTGGTGTCATTCAGTTACTGTACACCACTTCCTAAACACCTGGCACCACGTACTGACTATATCATTGGGAATAAGTGATACTTCTACCAAAATGTCTTTATTATACACATTGTATTTTTGATTAAAATGTATAAGCATTTTTTAAAAATAGCCATGGATGATACCAGACAACTGCCTGGGGAGTTTTAAAGCGACATTTTTGGACAGACCAGCTGTTGTTAGCCATCAGTCCCCATCCAGCTACATTTACTGGATCTGGCTGGTTGGCATTCTGGAGTCATTGAGAAGTAATGTGGGGGGGGGGGGGGCATCTTACTTATGCATAATTTTGAAGCTGTTGTCAAAGTAAAGACAAGGAAGCAGCAGTGGTTGGGATCAAAAACAAGACGAAACAGGATCAATGTCATTATTGGTGATCATTTCATAAGTAGACAGTCACTCTAAGTGTATCTGACTGGATGAACACTCACACTGACTCACAACTGCCCAGACACAAGGTTGGTCACACCAGCGTCCTCAGGACACTCCAACACTCTTAGAGGACGGCTGCAGACACCCTGGAGTGTCAGAACTTTTGGTGGATTTACTTCTTGTGTATGCATTTATGTCATAGTGACAACCACCACGCCGTCTCCAGGTGTGAGTCATGCAAGGCGCTGCAACGACACGGAAAAGGCCCACTGCGTCAATGGAGGAGACTGTTACTTCATACATGGTATTAACGAGCTGTACTGCAAGTAAGTTACAGTGACTTTTTCTTAGCTCTAGGAATGTTTGAGTGAATTGCATCCAAAAGGAAGCATGCGAAGCAGTCATTTTGTGTGTGTGTGTGTGTGTGTGTGTGTGCGTGCGTGCGTGTGCGTGTGTGTGTGTGTGTGTGTGCGTGCGTGCGTGTGCACACTAATTGCTATTGTTGATGTGTGGGTTATGAAATGAGGTCATCCAGCACTAAGTGTCATTGACCAGTAAACCGTTTGACTGGAGATCAAATCTGACTGAAACACTTTTGGAGGCACCAACTGGTCAGTGATGAACACTGGTGATGGAGACTGGTGATGGAGGCTGGTGGTGGAGGCTGGTGATGTAGGCTGGTGATGAACACCGCTGATGGAGGTTGGTGTTGAAGGCTGGTGATGGAGGCTGATGATGAACACTGGTGATGGAGACTGATGATGGAGGCTGGTGATGGAGACTGATGATGGAGGCTGGTGATGGAGACTGATGATGGAGGCTGGTGATGAACCCTGGTGATGGAGGCTGGGGATGGGGGCTGGTGATTAACCCTGGTGATGGATGCTGGTGTTGGGGGCTGGTGATGGAGGCTGGTGACGGAGGCTGGTGATGAAGGCTGGTGATGGAGGCTGGTGATGAACCCTGGTGACAGAGGCTGGTGTTGGAGGCTGGTAATGAACCCTGGTGATGGAGGCTGGTGATGAACCCTGGTGATGGAGGCTGGTGATGAACCCTGGTGACGGAGGCTGGTGATGGAGGCTGGTGATGAACCCTGGTGACAGAGGCTGGTGTTGGAGGCTGGTAATGAACCCTGGTGATGGAGGCTGGTGATGAACCCTGGTGATGGAGGCTGGTGATGAACCCTGGTGACGGAGGCTGGTGATGGAGGCAGGTGATGAACCCTGGTGACGGAGGCTGGTAATGAACCCTGGTGACGGAGGCTGGTGTTGGAGGCTGGTGATGAACCCTGGTGATGGAGGCTGGTGATGAACTCTGGTGACGGAGGCTGGTGTTGGAGGCTGGTTATGAACCCTGGTGACGGAGGCTGGTGTTGGAGGCTGGTGATGGAAGCTGGTGTTGGAGGCTGGTGTTGGATGCTGGTATTGGAGGCTGGTGATTGAGGCTGGAGTTGGAGGCTGGTGTTGTAGGCTGGTAATAAACCCTGGTGACGGAGGCTGGTGTTGGAGGCTGGTAATGAACCCTGGAGACGGAGGCTGGTGTTGGAGGCTGGTTATGAACCCTGTTGACGGAGGCTGGTGTTGGAGGCTGGTAATGAATCCTGGTGACGGAGGCTGGTGTTGGATGCTGGTTATGAACACTGGTGACGGAGGCCGTTGTTGGAGGCTGGTTATGAACCCTGGTGACGGAGGCCGTTGTTGGAGGCTGGTTATGAACCCTGGTGACGGAAGCTGGTGTTGGAGGCTGGTTATGAACCCTGGTGACGGAAGCTGGTGTTGGAGGCTGGTTATGAACCCTGGTGACGGAAGCTGGGGTTGGAGGCTGGTTATGAACCCTGGTGAAGGAGGCTGGTTATGAATCCTGGTGACGGAAGCTGGTGTGGGAGAACTTTGTTGTTATGCTTGTGGTTCAGTTCTTTGGTCCTTTGGTGTCTTCCATATTTCCAACTGGTCAGTGATGAACACTGGTGATGGAGACTGGTGATGGAGGCTGGTGGTGGAGCCTGGTGATGTAGGCTGGTGATGAACACCGCTGATGGAGGTTGGTGTTGAAGGCTGGTGATGGAGGCTGATGATGAACACTGGTGATGGAGACTGATGATGGAGGCTGGTGATGGAGACTGGTGATGGAGGCTAGAGTTGGAGGCTGGTGATGGAGGCTGGTGATGAGTCCTGGTGTCGGAGGCTGAGGATGAACGCTGGTGATAAAGGCAGGGGATGGAGGCTGGTGATAAACCCTGGTGATGGAGGCTGGTGTTGGAGGCTGGTGATGAACCCTGGTGATGGAGGCTGGTGTTGGAGGCTGGTTATGAACCATGGTGACGGAGGCTGGTGTTGGAGGCTGGTCATGAACCCTGGTGACGGAGGCTGGTGTTGGAGGCTGGTTATGAACCCTGGTGACGGAGGCTGGTGTTGGAGGCTGGTTATGAACCATGGTGAAGGAGGCTGGTGTTGGAGGCTGGTAATGAACCCTGGTGACGGAGGCTGGTGTTGGAGGCTGGTCATGAAGCCTGGTGACGGAGGCTGGTGTTGGAGGCTGGTGTTGGAGGCTGGTAATGAACCCTTGTGACGGAGGCTGGTGTTGGAGGCTGGTTATGAACCCTGGTGACGGAGGCCGTTGTTGGAGGCTGGTTATTAACCCTGGTGACGGAGGCTGGTGTTGGAAGCTGGTTATGAACCCTGGTGACGGAGGCTGATGTTGGAGGCTGGTAATGAACCCTGGTGACGGAGGCTGGTGTTGGAGGCTGGTAATGAACCCTGGAGACGGAGGCTGTTTTTGGAAGCTGGTTATGAACCTGGTGACGGAGGCTGGTGATGGAGGCTGGTGATGAACCCTGGTGATGGAGGCTGGTGATGAACCCTGGTGATGGAGGCTGGGGATGGGGGCTGGTGATGAACCCTGGTGATGGATGCTGGTGTTGGGGGCTGGTTATGGAGGCTGGTGAGGGAGGCTGGTGATGAAGGCTGGTTATGGAGGCTGGTGATGAACCCTGGTGACAGAGGCTGGTGTTGGAAGCTGGTGTTGGAGGCTGGTAATGAACCCTGGTGACGGAGGCTGGTGTTGGAGGCTGGTGATGAACCCTGGTGATGGAGGCTGGTGATGAACCCTGGTGACGGCGGCTGGTGTTGGAGGCTGGTAATGAAGCCTGGTGACGGAGCCTGGTGTTGGAGGCTGGTAATGAAGCCTGGTGACGGAGGCTGGTGTTGGAGGCTGGTTATGAACCATGGTGACAGAGGCTGGTGTTGGAGGCTGGTTATGAACCATGGTGACAGAGGCTGGTGTTGGAGGCTGGTAATGAACCCTGGTGATGGAGGCTGGTGATGAACCCTGGTGACGGAAGCTTGTGTGGGAGAGCTTTGTTGTTATGCTTGTAGTTCAGTTCTTTGGTCCTTTGGTGTCTTCCATATTTCCAACTGGTCAGTGATGAACACTGGTGATGGAGACTGGTGATGGAGGCTGGCGGTGGAGCCTGGTGATGTAGGCTGGTGATGAACACCACTGATGGAGGTTGGTGTTGAAGGCTGGTGATGGAGGCTGATGATGAACACTGGTGATGGAGACTGATGATGGAGGCTGGTGATGGAGACTGGTGATGGAGGCTAGAGTTGGAGGCTGGTGATGGAGGCTGGTGATGAGTCCTGGTGTCGGAAGCTGAGGATGAACGCTGGTGATAAAGGCAGGGGATGGAGGCTGGTGTTGGAGGCTGGTGATAAACCCTGGTGATGGAGGCTGGTGTTGGAGGCTGGTTATGAACCATGGTGACGGAGGCTGGTGTTGGAGGCTGGTAATGAACCCTGGTGACGGAGGCTGGTGTTGGAGGCTGGTCATGAAGCCTGGTGACGGAGGCTGGTGTTGGAGGCTGGTAATGAACCCTTGTGACGGAGGCTGGTGTTGGAGGCTGGTAATGAATCCTGGTGACGGAGGCTGGTTATGAACCCTGGTGACGGAGGCTGTTGTTGGAGGCTGGTAATGAAGCCTGGTGACGGAGGCTGGTGTTGGAGGCTGGTAATGAATCCTGGTGACGGAGGCTGGTGTTGGAAGCTGGTTATGAACCCGGTGACGGAGGCTGGTGATGAACCCTGGTGATGGAGGCTGGGGATGGGGGCTGGTGATGAACACTGGTGATGGATGCTGGTGTTGGGGGCTGGTGATGGAGGCTGGTGACGGAGGCTGGTGATGAAGGCTGGTGATGGAGGCTGGTGATGAACCCTGGTGACAGAGGCTGGTGTTGGAGGCTGGTAATGAACCCTGGTGATGGAGGCTGGTGATGAACCCTGGTGATGGAGGCTTGTGATGAACCCTGGTGACGGAGGCTGGTGATGGAGGCAGGTGATGAACCCTGGTGACGGAGGCTGGTGTTGGAGGCTGGTAATGAAGCCTGGTGATGGAGGCTGGTGTTGGAGGCTGGTTATGAACCCTGGTGACGGAGGCTGGTAATGAACCCTGGTGATGGAGGCTGGGGATGGGGGCTGGTGATGAACCCTGGTGATGGATGCTGGTGTTGGGGGCTGGTGATGGAGGCTGGTGACGGAGGCTGGTGATGAAGGCTGGTGATGGAGGCTGGTGATGAACCCTGGTGACAGAGGCTGGTGTTGGAGGCTGGTAATGAACCCTGGTGATGGAGGCTGGTGATGAACCCTGGTGATGGAGGCTTGTGATGAACCCTGGTGACGGAGGCTGGTGATGGAGGCAGGTGATGAACCCTGGTGATGGAGGCTGGTGTTGGAGGCTGGTTATGAACCCTGGTGACGGAGGCTGGTAATGAACCCTGGTGACGGAGGCTGGTGTTGGAGGCTGGTGATGGAAGCTGGTGTTGGAGGCTGGTGTTGGAGGCTGGTATTGGAGGCTGGTGATTGAGGCTGGAGTTGGAGGCTGGTGTTGTAGGCTGGTAATAAACCCTGGTGACGGAGGCTGGTGTTGGAGGCTGGTAATGAACCCAGGAGACGGAGGCTGGTGTTGGAGGCTGGTTATGAACCCTGTTGACGGAGGCTGGTGTTGGAGGCTGGTAATGAATCCTGGTGACGGAGGCTGGTGTTGGATGCTGGTTATGAACCCTGGTGACGGAGGCCATTGTTGGAGGCTGGTTATGAACCCTGGTGACGGAGGCCGTTGTTGGAGGCTGGTTATTAACCCTGGTGACGGAAGCTGGTGTTGGAGGCTGGTTATGAACCCTGGTGACGGAAGCTGGTGTTGGAGGCTGGTTATGAACGCTGGTGACGGAAGCCGGTGTTGGAGGCTTGTTATTAACCCTGGTGACGGAGGCCGTTTTTGGAGGCTGGTTATGAACCCTCGTGACGGAAGCTGGTGTTGGAGGCTGGTTATGAACCCTGGTGACGGAGGCTGTTGTTGGAGGCTGGTAATGAAGCCTGGTGACGGAGGCTGGTGTTGGAGGCTGGTAATGAATCCTGGTGACGGAGGCTGGTGTTGGAAGCTGGTTATGAACCCGGTGACGGAGGCTGGTGATGAACCCTGGTGATGGAGGCTGGGGATGGGGGCTGGTGATGAACCCTGGTGATGGATGCTGGTGTTGGGGGCTGGTGATGGAGGCTGGTGACGGAGGCTGGTGATGAAGGCTGGTGATGGAGGCTGGTGATGAACCCTGGTGATGGAGGCTTGTGATGAACCCTGGTGACGGAGGCTGGTGATGGAGGCAGGTGATGAACCCTGGTGACGGAGGCTGGTGTTGGAGGCTGGTAATGAAGCCTGGTGACGGAGGCTGGTGTTGGAGGCTGGTTATGAACCCTGGTGACGGAGGCTGGTAATGAACCCTGGTGACGGAGGCTGGTGTTGGAGGCTGGTGATGGAGGCTGGTGTTGGAGGCTGGTGATGAACCCTGGTGATGGAGGCTGCTGATGAACTCTGATGACGGAGGCTGGTGTTGGAGGCTGGTTATGAACCCTGGTGATGGAGGCTGGTGTTGGAGGCTGGTGATGGAAGCTGGTGTTGGAGGCTGGTGTTGGATGCTGGTATTGGAGGCTGGTGATTGAGGCTGGAGTTGGAGGCTGGTGTTGTAGGCTGGTAATAAACCCTGGTGACGGAGGCTGGTGTTGGAGGCTGGTAATGAACCCTGGAGACGGAGGCTGGTGTTGGAGGCTGGTTATGAACCCTGTTGACGGAGGCTGGTGTTGGAGGCTGGTAATGAATCCTGGTGACGGAGGCTGGTGTTGGATGCTGGTTATGAACCCTGGTGACGGAGGCCATTGTTGGAGGCTGGTTATGAACCCTGGTGACGGAGGCCGTTGTTGGAGGCTGGTTATGAACCCTGGTGACGGAAGCTGGTGTTGGAGGCTGGTTATGAACCCTGGTGACGGAAGCTGGTGTTGGAGGCTGGTTATGAACCCTGGTGACGGAAGCTGGTGTTGGAGGCTGGTTATGAACCCTGGTGACGGAAGCTGGGGTTGGAGGCTTGTTATGAACCCTGGTGACGGAGGCCGTTTTTGGAGGCTGGTTATGAACCCTCGTGACGGAAGCTGGTGTTGGAGGCTGGTTATGAACCCTGGTGACGGAGGCTGGTGTTGGAGTCTGGTTATGAACCCTGGTGACGGAGGCTGGTGTTGGAGGCTGGTTATGAACCCTGGTGACGGAGGCTGGTGTGGGAGAGCTTTGTTGTTATGCTTGTGGTTCAGTTCTTTGGTCCTTTGGTGTCTTCCATATTTCCACTGTGCTTCTTCATTTCCATCTCTCTCTTGCAGTGTTTCCATCGCCTGCCTCCTCCCTCCACTCGCTCTCCATCTGTCTCTCATCAGATACTCCACCTGCTCATTGCTGGAGGATCAATAAGGAGGGTGTCATGGTGCTGACAAGCAGAAAACTTGGTTTAATAAAGTACATTGAGACATTTTAGAGTTCATTAGGGTCCACATTGTTCATAGGGCAGTGCGCCAGTGCGCGTGGCCGTAGGTCATCCTGCACATGAACAGAAGCTGCAGCAGGAGCTCGCGCTCGGCTCTTTGGTCAGTGGTGTGACAGAAGCAACTCAACATCTGGAGCGATACCTGAAAACTCACTGGACATACAAATACTGTGAGTTGGGGCAGATAACGAATGGGTGTGGTCAAGAGGAGAAACGAGCAGTGGGGAGAACAGAAGTGAAGGCAAACAAGAGGAAATGTAGTTGGCGAAGAGGTGCGAGCGCTGCGAGTGTCTCCCGCCGCTCTCTCTATTTATAACTCAAGGGGAAACTGCTGAGTCGGCTTTTCTGGGGGTTTTGCTGTAATTGATTCAAACTGCAAGTTGTTTAGTGTTGAGGGGGAGGGGGGAAGGGTGGATGGAAGGATGGATGGATGGACAGCATACAGGAGGCCCTTGCATCTGATTTTAAGGTGCTCTGATATGGTGATACAGCCCTCCTGATACACACACACACACACACACACACACACACACACACACTGCCATACTGGTGGGTTGTGATACTTGTACACCTTCCAGTTGGATGGCCAGTATATTCCTCATTTTACTGCTTGAATCTCAGTCATAACATCAGTGTGTTCGTGCACACAGTGGCAGACATGCCAACAGGCTGCAGGAGGCTTTTCTCCAGGCCTTCAGGTGAGAGACAACCTGTTGTCTCCGTTAAAGAGCAGCAGCATCAACACTTGGCCTCAAAAAACACAAATTGTCAAGTGTGAATATCAGGAATTTGATTCTAGAATATGAATCATACTCAGCTTGCCACCCATCCAGACACACACCACCACATACCACAGCAGCACGTGAAGTGTGTGGCAGTGTGAAGTTACGACATTTGGACCTCCAAAATGAGAGCCCACTGTTCTTGTGCTCTGCGGGGCCGCACCTCTAAACTGCAGTTGTGCCATGAGGGTTCAGGCAACCAGCTGAGGGTTGAAGTGGTGGTCAGGGTTTCCAGAAGTGGGTTGTATGATGCAGCCAGAAGGACCACCTTGTTCACTGTCACTGTAATAAATGAAGATATTGATTTGTATTTAGGTGAATATTGACTCTGATAAAATGCCATTTCTGAATTATGTGTTCACTTTTATATCAATATGACAGCATGTGAAATATGAGCTAATAGATTGATCTCTGATTTACACCAATTGATTAATTGATTGATTAATTTGACCATTTTTTGATTAAAAAAATCTGACAACAGCAATCTGTGTCATAAATTAAAATACATAAATAGTCAGGGAAGACACAATAAAGCCCAAAGGCTTCTTTCCATTGTGGTCCCGATGGGGCAGGAGGAGCTTCTCGGCTGGGTTGAGGAGGAGGATGTTGCGGTGCTCGTGGCTCACTGTCTGATTGGTGTGTTTGTTATTTCTGACCCTCGGTTTTACACAAATCAAGTCTCTGTTGGTTTATGATCGCCAGTCGCTCCTGGATCTTCGACCAAAAATGTCAAGGAGTGAGGTGCATTTGATTATGGTGGACAGAAAACGTTGCCCCCGGTCCTGCCGGAAGTCCTGACTCAAGTCCACCCCCCCCCCCCCCCCCCGCTGGAAGCGCCTCCGACGCCGCGTTAAGCGCGGTGGTCGGTGCGGTGTTCGGCTGGTGAAACTAAAGATCTGCCTGGCGCGATCTTCATCCGTTCCCCGGACAGGATGTGGATTATCCTTTCCTTTGGCTGTGCACCGTCGTTTCCTGGATCCTATCAACGCCTGTCTGCTGCCTGTCGCCGGCCTTGGCGAGGGTTTCCTGCCCCACCGGCCCCACTCTCCCCGGTTCTCTCGGCGCGGAGTGAATCTCTGGAGTCTGAAGACTCTGCTCCAGGCTCCCCGATCTGCTGAACCACAGGCCCCGGCTCCTGCCAAGATTGGCCTGGTGAACGCCAGATCACTGGCTAACAAGACTGTCATTCTGAGGGATTTCTTCAGCTCCCACGCCCTGGACTTCCTCTGTGTGACAGAGACCTGGATCAGTGCGGGTGGGTGCAGTGCTCCTCCTGCACCCCTCCTATTTCAACTCCCCACAGCCATTGGGCCGTGGAGGAGGAACACTGACTGTTTACAGAAACGACTCTAAATGTAAGCAGCGCGCCGCGCCATCCTCGTTCTCCAGCTTGGAGGGGACTTCACTTGAGGTGGGTCGCTCTGATCCGGTGCTGTGCGTTGTCATCTACAGACCCCCCAAATGCAACAAGGACTTCTGAATGACTTTTCTGATTTCCTGGCTGGAGTGACGCCACGTTATGATCGTGTCCTCCTTGTTGGAGATTTTAACATACATGTTAAAATCTCCAACAAGGAGGACATGTATGATGCATGTGTGTTGTCCTGATAAGCCGCTGTTGAAGGACTGGTGTCAGCTGTGGTCGTATTTAAAGTGCTCTATAAATTAAGTTGAGCTGAGTTGAACTGTAATTTGGTTTTCATGTTTTTCTCCTTTTTTGAATGATTGATGTGTGATCTAAACTCAACTCAACTCAACTTTGTTTTTGGAGCACTTTGAAAACAACCACAGCTGCCACACAGTGCTGTACATAAAAACATAAGAGCGTCAATAACTAGTAAATTAAAACAATAAAAGCAATAAAACAAATGCTGTCTCATGCTGGGTCAAAAGCCAAGGAATAAAAATGGGTTTTAAGACGGGTTTTAAAAATCGACAGTGAGGGAGCTCGTCTACTGTGGAGAGGGAGGTCATTCCATAAAGTCCGTCTCCTCGGAGCTTCTGCTTTGACCTTGGTACCTCCAGGAGCAGCTGGTCAGCTGACCTGAGGCACCGTGCAGGAGCGTAGGGGTGAAGCAGCTCACAGAGCTAAGGTGGGCCAGACCATTTAAGGATTTAAGAACAAATAAAAGAATCTTAAAATGAACTGTAAAATGCACAGGCAGCCAGTGGAGGGAGGCCAGGATGGGAGTGACGTGCTCCCTCTTACGCGTTCTAGTTAAAGGACGAGCGGCTGCATTCTGGACCAACTGGAGACGTGTGAGGGAGGACTGACTGACTCCATCATTAAGTGCGTTCCAGTAATACTGCAGAGACGTGATGAAGGCGTGGATTACTGTCTCAAAGTGCTCTCGTGCAAGAAGTGGCTTCATCTTTGTCAGCTGCTTAAGGTGGAAAAGCTGGATTTAACAATCTCACTTATCTGTCGGTCTAGTTTAAAATCACTGTCCATCTTAAAACCCAGGTTAGAAATTGTTGGCTTCACGTCCAGCGCCAGGGGGGCCCAAATCAACAGGAGGGGGATCACAAGAGCCATCGGGACCGGACACCATCACTTCTGTTTTTTTTTCATTGAAGTTTAAAAAGTTTAAAGCCATCCAGGCTTTCATGTCGTCGAGGCATGCTAGAAGCGGTTTCAAAGAAAAGGCATCTGTCTTTTTCAGTGGCACATATATTTGGCTGTTGTCAGCATAACAATGGAAAGAGATACCGTGCTTTCTAAGAGTGGAACCCAGAGGAAGTAGATACAAGGAGAACAGCAAGGGCCCTTGGATTGAGCCCTGAGGAACTCCATTAGACAGAGGAGCGGGGTGGGACTCAGAACCAGCAAGGCTTGCACATATAGTTCTGTCTGCCAGATAGGACCTAAACCACTCCATAGCACCACCACAAACGCCCACAAGGTGCTGCAGCCGAGTTACTAAAATATTGTGGTCCATTGTATCAAACGCTGCAGTTAAGTCCAGTAGGACAAGATTCACATGATCCCCAGAACCGTTTGCCAGGAGGATGTCATTAAAAACCTTAATTAAAGCAGACTCGGTGCTGCGCAGGGTTAAAACCTGACTGAAAGACCTCCAGAAGATCACGTTCATCCAGATATGATTTAAGCTGTGCATGAACAATTTTCTCCAGGATTTTTGAGATAAATGGCAGCTTGGAGATGGGCCTGAAATTAGCTAACATAGTGTGATCGAGGTTTTTTTAAGCAGGGGCTGCATGTTTGAAACTTGCAGGATCCAGAAGTTCCAGAAGATAAGCTGCTGTTAATAATGGCAAGAACTGACTTTCCTCTACTAGAGAAAATCTCCTTGAAGAAGTGAGGAGGGACAGCATCGCAAGGGGACCCTGATGGCTTTATGTGGTCAACCACGTCTTCTAAAAGCGACAAAGTCATAGGATCAAACTTTTCAAACACAGCTTGACAAGGGACTGGACAAGGGGTCAAAGGCAGGAGTTGGGATGAGAGCCCTTGTGGTAACAACTTTATCAAGGAAAAATTGTAGGAAATTATTGCACAAATCAGGGGATGCTTCCACACAGGCAGACTGAGGGGCATTTGGACAGAGTCAATGGTTTTGAATAACACACGGGAGTTAGACACAATAATATCTGACAGGTATTCTCTTTTTGCCTCTTTAACAGTGTTCTGGTGACATTGCAAACAGTCTTTTAAGATTTGAAATGAAACCTGTAGCTTGTCCTTCCGCCTGCGCTCAGCTCCCGTCTTGCTGCACGAGTTCTGTCACTGAACCAGGGCTCGAGTTTCACTTTAGGCTGCATGGATTTTAATGGAGCCACAGAGTCCAGTATGGTTTGACAGGAGGAGTTAACCCAGGAACTGAGCTCCTCCGTGTCAGTTACAGATACAAGTACAAATACAAGTACAAATTGCCAAATGCCTAAGATTGGTGTCCATTTTTTCAAGTCCTGTTTAAAACTGCCGATGCTTCTCACTGATTTGAGTAAACCAGGTAACCTGTTCCAAAGGGTAGCTCCAACAGAAAGATAAGACTCTTTGCCCAAGTTCGTCTTAACTCAGGGTGATACAAAATCTGTTAACTTCATTTACTCTATGAACATACATTTCAAAAATAATTGAGTACCTTCCCATACACAGTCCTATGTACCATAGATAGCTGCATCTGAGATACACAATCCTCTATCTTCAACCATCCCAACTTGTCGAAGCGGGATGATTCAACATTTGTTCTCAAGGAGAGGTCCAAAATAAGTCTAATTCACTTTTTTTGAGAGTTCTTAAGCCTATGTTTCAAATTCATTGTGACATCATAATACCATGAGCCACGTGTGTAATCAAAATAAGGCTGAATTAAGGCTCCTGCTAAAATTACCATTGTTTTTCGATCCAGATTCTGGCCAGAAAACGGATAATTGCCTTTGGTGCCTGGTCTGCACCAGTTAAGTTGAAATCTAACTCACAGCCAAGGTAAATGACTGATTCCTTGGCTGTAATTTCAGAATCTCCAGCTAGGACTTTAAAACTTGATGCTTTTTTCAGTCTAATTTTTGATTCAAAAATAATTGATGTTTCTGTTTTTCCTAAATGAAGTGATAACCTGTTGTCAGTCATCCACCTGCCAACATTTAGAAGTCCTGTGCTGTGTTTGTCAATAATGTTTTTATCCCTATGAGAAACTACCAACGCAGAATCATCTGCTTATAAAAAAAATTGCATGAACAAAGAGCCTTTAAATCATTGATATATAAAAAAAGAGAAGTGGTCCCAAAACACTCCCTTGAGGAACCTCAGAGTCTATGCCTTGTGGTTGAGACATTGCACCTCCAATGTCCACCACTTGCATTCTGTTCTCCAAATAGGAGCCCACCCATTTCAATGCTGAATCATTAAAACCCACCACTGTCAGTTTAGACAGTAGAACACAATGATCAGCTGTATCAAAGGCCTTCTGTAGGTCTAACATCACCATGCCAGACAAATTTACATTATCTACCTCTTTTGAATGAAATCTGTTGGAAAAAGTTAACATGATACAGTAGAGTGAGATTTACAGAAGCCTGACTATTTTGCGCTGATAGGTAATTGACAATCTGTTCAAAAATTTGTTTTAATTATCTTTGACAGACTACTGAGGATGGAGACCAGTCTATAATTGCCAGGGTCCTGTTTACTCACTTTTTTATATAGTGGGATCACTCTGGCAATCTTGAAATCATTTGGAAACTGCCCCTGTCCTATAGACCTATTTACAACATGAGTGATGCATGGGGTAATGATCTCAGAAGCATCCCTTAAGAACCTGGATGGAATGGCATCTAACCCTGGGGCTTTAGAACCATCCATCCTTTGGAGCTTCTCAAGAACCAGTGCCCCAGACACCTTTCCAAAGGAGAAGCTCTCTGAACCCCTAACTTCAATAAACCTGCTCAGCACTAATTGAGGGGTGACTGAATGGGTGGATGGATGAATGGATGATGAGTGGATGATGGATGGATGATGGGTGGATGGATGGGAGGATGGATGGATGATGGGTGGACGGATGGATGATGGGTGATGGATGGATGGCTGGATGATGGTTGGGTGGATGGATGATGGGTGGATGGATGGGTGATGGGTGGATGGATGGATGATAGTTGGGTGGATGGATGGATGGATGATGGTTGGGTGGATGGATGATGGGTGGATGGATGCATGATGGGTGGATGGATGGATGCATGATGGGTGGATGGATGGATGATGGTGCACTCTTCTTTGAAACGAGGGCACAATGAGAGCGCTTGTGGGCCCTGACTATTAATGTCTCATCATGTTTGTAATGAGTTGGAGGCTTCATGAATGCAAGTTTGACCCCTCCTGCTTCCCATCCCACGGTCACGTGACAGTCATGACTCTGTTAAAACTTGAACTGTAGCAGTGATGTTATATTAATGCTATCTTGTTCTCTTCCATCTGTGCCCCCCCAGGTGTCCCAATGACTATACAGGCGACCGCTGTCAAAACTCCGTCATGGCTGGTTTCTACAGTATGTCCATTTCCTCTTGCTTTTGGTCTCCATTCCACTGAGATGCTGCATGCTACACAGGAGAGGCTGGGTGGAGGGAGCAGTGTGTGTGTGTGTGTGTGTGTGTGTGTGTGTGTGTGTGTGTGTGTGTGTCCACCCCTCCCTCTCCCATGGTTCCTCTGTGGTACTCCTCTGGTTAACAGCACCTCTTTACTCCTACTACTAGCGTATGTCCCCAGTGACCACACTGAGACATGGATCTACAGATCACGCTGTGGGGGCTTTCCCACCAGTACATTCATAGCTTCAAGAACCAGCCCACCGCAGTCCGATCACAAAGAACTGCTTTTTAAAGTCTTGATATGTCATTTTCCTTCACATCAGATATTTGTCACACTAATTGATCAACTGAAATTGTTATTTAGAGCACACCCAATTCTGAGCACCCCTTGACCCAGAGGTGTACCAAATGGACCAGATTTCTGTCGTAGTCTGATCCAGAGAGCCGCCAAACCAGACAGAGGGGGCCAAGAACTGGACAGCATAAGGATTCAGGAGTTAAGGTTTTCTTTATGGATGGTCCATTAGTGCTGTAGAACAATTGTAAGTGATCAACACAAAACTGTTAGTAGACACAGTATGAAACAGATGGTTCTACACAATGTCTTTACACTTTTCTGTGCCTCCTTTTAAAAAGAAGACAAAATTATTCCATTGCTGTTTTGTGGCTCAGGAGCAGGCCTGACAGTCCAGGTCTTCAAACGGAGAACAATGTAAGTCCTTGTGATGTGATTCGGAACAGGCACCGGTCATGACTCGAGTAGTCGACCAGCCAGCTACTCCAGTAAGTGAATGACAATGAGGAGTTTGTTCAACTTGTCAGCTTCTTGGTAGCTCATATGATACGAACACGACACGCATGTTTACTGATCGGAGGGCACATCTGGCTGATGTTGCTAATGTGTCAGAGCATCAATGGACCATCCAGGAAGTGATGTGATTCAGGCATGTGAGCTGCGTCAGATGTTTTGTGTCTCATGTTTTGCTTCTCATCCGAGTGGTATTGAATTAAAGAAATAGTTTGACCTTTTTGGAAAGAAATTTAGTCAATTTCTCAATGAGGGTGTAATGAGAAGATCCATAGCTCATGTCTGTAATCATTGTGTTATCGATGGTTAGCTTAGCTGGGCCAAACAGCTAGCCTGCCTCAAGCTCACTTTTCATCAGTTACTTTAAAATACTTGTTTAAGTAATCAAGTACTTTATCCATGAATCCTTAGTTTTGTTTCCTTAGTTCATAAAAGGCCAGTGTGTGCATATGACTGGGTTGCAACAGCGCTCCTTTCCATCAGTAGTCTTAATTAATCAATAATCCCTGTCAATTGTGTAATAAGATTTGTCTAAAAGAGTATAATACTGCAATATAATGTTGTATGGAAAAAAAACAGACAAAGGTTAAAACAAGAAAAACCGCAATCTCCAAGTAATACTTTTCCCAAAAAGTGTATTTTGCCTTTCGAGTACTAACAAATATGGGAGTCTCGAGTTCATCAAGACATTTGTATCTTGGGCCTGGCAGAACAGCTCTGGAGCTCCACCAACTAGCTTGAATTTACTTGACTTTTTGAAGTTTTGGTCAGTTTTGCTGTCGCTAGTAGTTGGAAGACAGGGCCTCCATGAACTTCAA
The DNA here is from genome assembly GCF_037954235.1 of Aulostomus chinensis. Lineage (NCBI taxonomy): Eukaryota > Metazoa > Chordata > Actinopteri > Syngnathiformes > Aulostomidae > Aulostomus > Aulostomus chinensis. Next base: position 7,145,344 of record NC_141332.1, on the reverse strand, counting down.
GCTAAATATGGGTGGCTGGCTCTTTCTGCATTCTGCAGGCACAAGAAAGTGATGCAGGAAGGAGAAAACCCTCGAGAACTCGAGACCCCTCTTAGTGAGTGCTTGAAAGGCAAAATACACTTTTTGAGGGAAATATGACTGTCAACCCTTTTCACCTTTTGACAAAAGACCCACAGACCAGCTAACATGAGGATTCAGCGTTCACTCAGACAGATGCTTCTCACTGGCAGGTCGAATGACTGCAGGTGATGCAGGCACTCAGGTGGACACTCAGAACTGCCAGGTTCTGCCTCCCTGGCACAGCAGCTGCAACATTACACCAACAATGCTGAGGCAACAGTGTAGTTTGATATTTACATGCTACACACAACATGCTGGTACAAACACATCAATGCTAATCATGCATGCTTACTGTCTGCTAGGAGAGTGCTTTCCTGGTGGTATTCAGTGTCCTTGATTTAAATTTAAATGCAAGTGTTTCCTTGAGAAGCGTTGTCCACTCCGCAGAGGGACTTCCCAGGTCTGCGTCTTGGCCTGGCTGTCCTTGCTGTCAGTCACGGTGAAGGCCTGACCTGTTTGGATCACCGGTGAACAACGACCACTGAGTAAAACAATCAATCAACAGTTATAGCAATTTAATCAGGCTTCTTTGTATCAATGATTTCGTAAAAAGTTTCTCAAGGACATATTCAGCCCTACTTTGTTTTATTGATAAAAAATGTATGAGCAAAAACTACCAAACTATTTGATCAGTTCACAAAGGACAGAGAGGAAGACGAACATATCTGCTCTCAAGTTAAATTCCAGCAGTTTGATTGGAATGTTTGCCTCACTCAGCTCTCAGCTACTGTGGAGTCAAGCATGAGACTATTTTAATTACAAAACATCTCTACCTTGACATCTTGTCCTTCACACGGTTACCAGGCAACCAAAGATTCTGGCAGACAGATGAAGAAGTTTAGAGCTTTTCAGGCTAGCTGCTGGACAGCCTCTTGTCTTTGTGCTAAGCTAACGGCCTCCTGAGTTATGTACATTATTGATCTTTTCATCTAACTCTCACAATGAAAGAAAATTGCAACACAATGACAGACTCTTCCTTAAAGTAACAGAGGTAAAAATGGGTCATGTTTGGTTCCCTCCTGTGACTGCGCACACGCTGACCCTCGACACTCGTATTGCCAGTGAGGTGACGACCTCTGACGTCAGCATCAAGAGCAGCTCTTCTCTTGCTCCTCCTCAGACTGAGCGCAGAGATGCCATCTTCAATAGAATCACAATCACTATTCCCCACAGGTACATGCTACATTATCAGAAAATAAACATACAGGGTTAGAACAATGAAAACAAAATAAATGAATAAAAAAAACCATTCGTATAAAAGCATACAAAGGCAGTGAGTGGAGGACAGCAGCTTCAGACAGAAATGTAGACAAACGGATTCAGATGGGAAGGAAAGTCCACGAGCATCTCTTTTGTCTTTAATCCTACACAACACTCTATTTCATTATTATCATAATTAGCATTGTGACTATAAGTAGTAGTGGTGGTAGAAGTAGTTGCGAGAATAAGATATTTTCTGTGTAAAAATGAGTTTGTGTGATGTTCACACCTTGTAAATACTGAAAAACAGAAAAATTGTGAATTTCAATGAGTAGCATTTTTCTTTGTGGCCAAAACCTTTGGAAAAGCCCATAAATGCTGTATTTATCTCGGTGTCCTCACCTCTGACGATGATACTTGAGCTAAACATGGGTGATGTAAAGAGCAGCCATGTCAAAAACGGTATTATTTAGGAATGACCAGTTCCACCTATCGGTACTCCTGATTGGCCAATATTATCCCTCACCCCCGGAGCAAATCACAATACCTAATACACTTCCATTACATATTAGAAAGATCATAATATGTAGAGTTTAGAAAAACACATGTACAAAACTGTACAAACCCACCTTAGCCCATGGTTCAGGGAGCAGGTTTGAACAAACACAGCAGAGGAACGTCGGTGATTTCTGTCCCTTTGCTACTTGGCCGTCTGTCTGTCCGTCACAGGGGGGATCAAACGAGGATGTGGACAGGACGCTCTTGTTTCAAAGAGCTAAACACTGTTCCACATGGTCACAATTCACTGTTTGTCTGTTTAGCACCTTACTGGCATCCACCACGAACCAAGGTTCTCCATGTGTGTTCTGTGGCCTTGCTGAGTGTCCTGTGTGACGGGCTTGTGTGTGCATGCTGGTGTTCTTCCAGGCAGCTGAAGCAACACCAGCCCATGCTGATGTGTCAACTGCCTGCTTTCTCTGGCAGTTTGAACTCAAAGCACCATCACCATGTAGAGCAGTTGAGGTTAGGGTGGACACAAGATGGCCGACCTCCTTGTGTGAGCATCTCGCTGTGTGGCCACTAATGCATGCAAAGACACAGACAGAGGGAATGATGAGACGATTCCTCCGTAATCCACATGAGAGCGTGTGTTAGCAGCAGTAGTGGGACAGCACAAATGCACACAGCTGCCGTTCGTCCAGCCACTTACAGCATCCACCCATCGCTGTGCCAGCCTCATCAACTGTACTGTCTTTTTCCGTTGGACAATAACTCACTGCTTTTTATCTTTTGTTTTTTTCTTTCTTTTTGTCTTGTTTTTGTTTTATATTCCTGTCCAATGTTGTTTACTCCAGAAATGAGGTCTAGTAAATATAGCAGTAAGTGATGTGGCTTCTTGTCTTGCTGTCTGTGTCCGTCTGTCTCTGCACGCCGTTTCCTGCCTGCTGGTGTCTCATTTCCTTCTGCGTTTGCTTCATTTTCTCTCTTTTACTTCTTGATTTCCACTCGCTTCTGATCTCCTGTCATTTCTGGGGTCGCAGAGCTGAGGCTGTCTGAGTTGTCTGTCTGTTACTGGACACGACTGACTAATGGACTTACATCCTGGTTCAGCATATACAGGACATGAGACTAATATGCAGCACATCTGCTCCCAAGTGGACATTACAGCTGACCCTATCTGTCTCTTTCCTTTTACCACAACAACTTTCTGCGCTGGCAGAGCTTCTCAGAATTGAATTTATGGGTATGGAACGTTATTATTCATTTTGCTGTGCTTAAAGGTTTTGCCAAGGTCCTCTCACAGTCACACATTATTGTGCCATCTTCTTTCTAAAACCAACAACTGGGTCTCTCTTTTCAACCTGCCCCCTCAACCCACCCCTCCCCCTTACTAACCCACTAACCTGGTTTTATGACATCATATAACCCCACCACCACCACCACCCTACCCCGCATGCCCCCATCTGATTTGGAAAAGTTGGCAGAAAAACAGACCAGTGATTACATGAGAATCACCTGATCATTGATGAAGATCTGGCTCTTCCTTTGGTTACTAGCGGCTCCAACAACCTGTTGAGTAAAATCATACCAGCTAGCCTGCAGGTATGTTTGCTATGTGGTGCCAAAAGCTTACATAAGACTGCTGTCATTATTGTGCCCTTGATAGACTGAGTCCAAGTCCAGATCCTGCTGCCCGTCCTAAATCAGAATTGCTGTTGGCTCCGCTCGCCTTTCCATGTCCTTTCAGCTCTCTGTGTCACTATGCTCTGACACTCACAATGCCGGGCCAAGGCTCCCATAGGGTTGTCAATCCCTACAGAGGCCCTTTATTTAGAAACACTCACCTCCTTCCCTCCCCTTCAGTGGCGTGCCTTGAGCTTGTGAGGGGGGCAAGGGAACCGTGAAGCCATGAATTGGGTAAAGGGGACGGATTCTGATTTATCTTTTGAAGGAAAATCCATCTGTCTCCTGTATTCTACTGAACTTAGGAGGCATTGCTTGATAGTTTTCATTGATAGTTTCCTTGTAGGTGCCATTGCGGCAGTTTCAGCTTCAGCCCAAATTCAGAAGAAACAACACAAACAACAATTTGTGTTCCAGTCAGTAAACAACGCCACAAAGCTATAATTGGCTTTAATCAGACTTTAACTGATAAGCCAAGGGCTTTTATAATCCAGTTAAACTGATGAGGACACACAGTCCGGGCTCCCATGGGTTCTGGGGACCAGCTTCCTCCTGGACTTCTCCCCTGGACACACCCCTGCTCCCCTCTCAGCCCCTCCCCTCTGCCACTGTTTCTTCCTGCTTCTTCCTCTTCTCTACCTCTTTACTTTTTCTCGTCCGTCTTGTCCCCTCATGATCGGTCCTGTTTATCGCTCCCTCCATCCTTGTGTTGTTGCCCTCACTGTTCTGACACAGTGTTACGCCACGGCAGGCCGGCAGAGATCAGAATGAACCTGAGCTCATCATGATTGGGTCATCAAAAAGGTGACCATGTAAGAACATATGAATACAGTGGTACAGGAACGTCCAAGAACCGAGAAATAAGTTAGCATTGTTGTATGTCTGAATCCCTCATCTCCAAACCACTGGGATTATTGGCTTTTACTTTAAATACCTGAAATAGCTTTCTGAGTGATGTTTAAAAGGTATTTTTGCTAACAAGAGTCTAGAGGAGCCTACAGAGGTCCTGGAGGTCATTAAAGGTCATCAGGAGAAACACAAGCAGCCTGAAGCTTAGTGGTGGTGACCTTGAAGTCATGTGACCCTGGTGTAGCTCCTCCCTAGGCTAACGTTATCTTAGCACTGCTAACCGTAGCATCCAGGCTTCCAGCATCATCAGAGGGTTCATTAGTGAAGATGATCTTGATGAATTCAACCTGGAAGATCATCAACTTTTGTTCAGCTGATTTACTGATTCAATCACCACAATCACATGGAGCGATCCTATTGGCTGCTGGGGGAGGAGCCAGGAGATGACCACTTCCTGTTGGTGGAGGAACCAGGAGATGACCTCATCTCTGACATGACCACTTCCTGTTGTACTACAAACTTACCTCATCCTGGATGTGACGACTTCCTGTTGAACTACATAAATACCTCATCCCATACAAGTTCTCTTCCTGTTGGACTACAAACATACTTCTTTAGTCACAAGCTAACTTCCTGTTGGACTGCAAAATTACCTCATCCCTCACATGCAGACTTCCTGTTTGACTTAAAGAAAACCTGATTCCTGATATTTTCATTTTCTATGGGAAGAAAATCTTATCCCAGACATTCTATCTTCCTGTTGAACAGAAATTCCTCATCCTTGATATTATAATGTCCTTTTGGACCACAAAATACCATATCCCTAACCTCCTAACTTCCTGGTGGACCACAAAAAAATATCTCAACCTGCCATCATAACTTCCTGTTGGACACAGAAATATGTCAACCCTAACATGCTAACATTCTGTTCGGGGGGAAAAAAAACAAACCTTTGCTGACATTCTATCTTCCTGTTCCCTGTGTCCTGAAAATCCTCAACCCTCCCATGCTTACCTTCTGTTGGTCACTCAAAATTGGTCACACTTCACATGGTAACTTCCTGTTGGTCTACAATAATTCCATGTTCCTGCCATGATAATTTACTCTTATGCCTGGCATTCTGACTTCCTGTTAGACGCAAAAATACCTTATCCCTGACATGATCACTTCCTGTTAGATGCAAAAATACCTCATCCCTGACATGATCACTTCCTGTTAGACGCAAAAATACCTCATCCCTGACATGATCACTTCCTGTTAGACGCAAAAATACCTCATCCCTGACATGATCACTTCCTGTTAGACGCAAAAATACCTCATCCCTGACATGATCACTTCCTGTTAGACGTAAAAATACCTCATCCTTGACATGATCACTTCCTGTTAGACAGCAAAAATACCTCATCCCTGACATGATCACTTCCTGTTAGACGCAAAAATACCTCATCCCTGACATGATCACTTCCTGTTAGACACAAAAATAGCTCATTCTTGACATGATCACTTCCTGTTAGACGCAAAAAATAGGTTATTTTTCACCTGCTACCTTCCTGTTGGCCTACAAATATTCCTCAACGCTACCATGATCATTTACTTTTGGACACAAAAATACCTCATGCCTGTAGGGTCTTTGATTTTATTTATTTCTAGTCTGACATTAATAACCAAACAGTTACAAAATAGTATTCATAAATTTGTGGAGACTTTGACATCACATAGAAGTAGATATAACAATGATATCGTGATTAGACCACTAAACATACGGGTTATAGGTTTCAGGATTAATGATGAGTTTACACAGACTAAAACAAAATTGCCTTTGATTTAATTTACTAATTTGAAGTGCTTTACTGACATCCATCTCCCTCAGAGCTTTAGAACTTTACCTTTATTTCACTGCAAGAACCTATAATTGTGTTACGTCACCCTCACACACGATTATCTATGTTCCTTTCATCAGCTATACCAGTATAACACAGTTGAGGTGAGCTTTGAGAGTACCAAATCTTAATCCTACTGCCAAGCCATTGTGGTGTCGACACTTTGAAGGATTTTTGTTTGTTTGTTTTGATATGTTTTTCACCGTGGCAACTTGTCTCATTGATTTCCTTCATCCAGGCATGATTCATGTTCCCTTCAGCAGCATCGCTGGCATGACGTCCCCATAGCCACTGTAAATACACATGTGTAGGGACAGCAGGAAGATTCTTTTAGACCTCTGCTTTCCATTAAACTGTTTAAGAGTCTGTAGATGTAGTACTCTGTGTTTTGTTGCACTCCACTATATATTACATGTATTGTATGACTGTAGTACATTCAGAATTGTCATTTGACCTTACTGAGCAACAGGAACACAGGGGATTAGATGGCAGCAAATGGTGGTGATACAACTGTTTCTGTAGCAGCCATCAATGGAGTAGAGTTCATGCGGTGTGTGTGTGTGTGTGTGTGTGTGTGTGTGTGTGTGTGTGTGTGTGTGTGTGTGCGTGCATGATTTGTGTGTGTTACTGTTTGTATGTCTGCAATGCATGAATGTGTGCATGTGTGTTTCCATTCACAGAGGCTGAGGAGCTGTACCAAAGGCGGGTGCTGACGATCACAGGCATCTGTGTGGCCTTGTTGGTGGTTGGCATCATTTGTGTGGTGGCCTACTGCAAAACCAAGTATGTGTCCTGTAAGAACGGATCAATGACTCAGTTAACCTACAGTAGGAAAAAGGGATTACGCTCTGCTCCTTCTCATTCTGCTGAACAGATTATGGTGCAGGTATTCAGAGGTTCCACTTTTGTAAGAGTACTATTCACATGTAGAAATGCACTACCACAAGTAAAATCTCTGTCGATAAAATTATGTTAGGAAACGGTTAAGAGGTACAGTCTGATCTAAATATAAATGTGATAAATATCTGTTTTTATTTGTCTGTAAATATGCCTTTAATTCCATCAACTCAGCAACCAGTCCTGCAGTCAATGTAACAATCGGTGCTGATGTTCCTGGTGCATGTGGGAGCAGCATTGCATGGGGAAAAGGTGCTTTAAAGATGACAGACTTGAGACAAGACAGCTTTTAGGTGACAGAGTGAGAGGACAGACTAAGATTACAGAGTTTTTCAGGGGCTTTGAGGAGAGAGACTGAGATGACAGGGCTTTGATGTGAGAGACTGAGATGACAGGACTTTTAGAGACTGAGGTGACAGAGCTTTAATATGAGAGACTGAGATGACAGGGCTTTAATATGAGAGACTGAGATGACAGGACTTTGAAGTGAGAGACTGAGATGACAGGACTTTGAAGTGAGAGACTGAGATGACAGGGCTTTGAAGTCAGAGACTGAGATTACAGGGCTTTAATATGAGAGACTGAGATGACAGGGCTTTAATGAGAGACTGAGATGACAGGACTTTGAGAGACTGAGATGACAGGGCTTTAATATGAGAGACTGAGATGACAGGACTTTGAGAGACTGAGATGACAGGGCTTTAATATGAGAGACTGAGATGACAGGACTTTGAAGTGAGAGACTGAGGTGACAGGGCTTTGAGGTGACACATTTAAATCGCAGATAAGTTTTGGTAATGTTTATATATGTGGTGATCACAGTGGTCCGGTATCAAGTGTGACTGAATTAGAAACGGACTGACTGAGAACACTGGCAGATAGCAGGGATGTTCTTTAACATGACCCAACTCATGTCCCCACGCCTTTCGCCATGACAGTGCCCATCATTTGTAGTCATGAAATCACATTATAATTGGATGACCATCATGTTGTAGCACAACCCCACAAATGACTGACAGTGCACCATTGAGAAAATGTACTTTAATAATCAGATGTACCATCTGTTATGCATAATAAGGCTTCTTTTGTCTGATTTTCTGTTGTTTATGATGTACACAAAATGTTAGATTGTCAGAGATGAAGCTTTGTGCACGCAATGGTTTGTCTGTCTTGGTGAGGCTACTTTTAACTCCTTCTTAGTCTGGCAGGTGGTGTAGTGGAGTAGTTCCTACCCTGGAGGGTCGGATCCTCCTTAACTCATCCCAGGATTAATGTGAGCGGTTGTGAGACTAATGGACTCCAGCAAATAGTTAAACCATTTGGGAAAATGTATCGAAGAAATGTCTATTTGTTATAATAACTGGAAATGACTGTTAGGAATCACACTGACTACATATGTTGGATACTAGTGTTTTCAGGTCCACTGGAACTCTACTTCAGTACAAAAAAATGATGGAATGGACTCGTTCCATCACTGCTGTTGAGTGAATAATTCATTCCTCCTCTCTTGGTTTGTCAGGTTCACAGCATAATTCATCCCGCTAAAATAACCGATTAGAAAACATTAATCAAGAGTCTTTCATTGTTACTTAAACCAAGTTTTGTCCCTCCAATCTAAATTCTTGCTTGGGTTGTGTGTTGCTTTGGACAAAAGCATCTGCTAAATAATTTTAGAATTGTGGAATTTATCATCAGAATTTTTTCAATCATGGAATGGAGGGCTTTTGAGTGCAAAAGAGAAGGAATGAAGCTGAGAAGAAAGAGATTTTCAAAGAACACTAAAATTGAACAGCAAAATGATGAATCACTTATTGTTCCTTCTACAAACTTCTAGGAAGCAAAGGAAGAAGATTCAGAGTCACTTACACCAGAACCAGAATCAGTGTGTGGAGCAACCCAACCGCATGCTGGTAAATGGACCCAACCACCCCGGGCCTGGTCCCGAGGAGATCCCCATGGTTGATGTAAGTCCCAACAGTAGATTCCCACAGCAGAGGCAGGTGTAGGTGGTCCTGGTCATAGGCGCCGCTGCACTGATACCTCAGCATCCAGGTCATGGCAACAGCTGTGGTTCTTTCTGGATAAGAAGCTGTGATGGTAACAATTCTCGGCTGGTTTCAGAGAGCCATTAATAGTATTATGGGGCGTGCGACCTAAACAGGGGTACGCACAAGAAACTCAGTTTTGTCCTTATGGTATCTGACTGTCCTTAGGGGAAGTATGGGTTGGTATGTAAGGAGGATGTTGTCGCAGCTGGTTTTATTGTGTATGGTCAGTGGGGCCTCTTTAGAAGGGACATATTTATGACACTTGAAGCTAACATACCGTGGGGGGATGGATACGATGGTAAAGAGTCGGGCCTTTTACAGCATAGCAGCCAAGGGTTCAGATCTGGCCACAAGAATCTCTCAATGGACGCTCTCGAGCAGTGACACTGTGCTTTCTGCAATAAACCTTTTTATATGCAACTAAGACTGTGTCAGCAGCAGTTTCTTCATCGTCTTCACATCATCACCATCAAAGAGACATCATCCTCAATCAAAATAAACCACTTCCTAATCTTTGACCACTTGCTTTCTGCAAAGACCTGCTGCTACTCTTCCTCAGACCGGGACTGAGCCATAGGCAGAGCAGGGCCTCTTTTAATTACATAGAACTGTCCTATGATTAGGGTTTGTGTGTTAAAATTTGCAAAATACCATCAGATATTCATTAATGCAAAATTAGGAACAGAATAAAACAGACATTTCAACTTGGATGTCAACTTTTACCAGAGCAAATAACTTAAGAACCTGGCAGGTCAGCATTGGTGAGCCTGATAGCAACTGTTAGCTTCAAAAACTGTTTTGACTCCCAAAGCGTACTCGCATGAATAAAATCTCACCTACTGACAGTAGAAGGGTATGAGGGGACATTCCAGAGAGGAAAGACAGCGCCAGGAATCCTCCTGAAAACAACAAGCATGAGTCAGCACAATCGCAGCACTGACAGACACGTCAGAAGAATCCTCTCACTTATGATAAGGTATCCATAGACCAGTTTAAGGGGATCATAGTTGAAGTATTGAGTTTTGTTCCTATGGTTGTCTTGCAGTACATCTCCAAGAGTGTCCCTACAACGGAGTGTGTGATCAGCCACGGAGACGAGGGTGCTGGCAACTACGCAGGCAGCCGAATGTCCACCCGTTCCCACCACTCCACCACTGCCTCACATGCTTCCAGGTGCACCTGACACACACACACTCACACACACACACACACACACACACACACACACACACACACACACACACACACGCACACACACTTTAATTGACGTAATGTGTTCCCTAGCCCCTGACCCTAACCCTCAGCCTAACCAGAACCTAATTTAAGCCCCAACCCGAAAGCATCCTCTTGCTCTTCAAACGGCCCTTTGAAGAGGTGAGGACCTGCTAAAATGTCCTCACTTTCCAAAAATGTCCCATTTGTTTGTACGTATTCTCGTCCTCATTATGTAGCAAGCACAAGAACAGACACACACACTCTCACACACACGTAGGTGTGAACGGCCACTTTTCCCAGTTCCAGTTAAAACTGTCCACAATCAGAACCATTATGTGATGTTAGAAGATTAATTGTGTTCATCTGGCAAAACTAAATCTAAATGTGACCGCGTGAGGCCCACTTTGTACTTTCAGAGTGAGACTGACTTAGTGAGACGATGCGGGTGGGAACTAATTTGGTCCTGCTTGTCTACACGTCAGGCTGGCGTTCTCTGCGTGTTCCGTATGATCCACCGTGGGGTTCTTAGGGTTAGTACTTGATGCTGTTTCATCTTTGAGAGTTGTCTGCTTTTCTTTAATAGTCACTGGATTGAAGTCTGCAGTTCAAAGGCATAAAAGGATTGGTGGCGAGCCGTACGGCGCCCCGCTCTCAACCCACTCACCATTTCTGTGACAAAACAATTGACAATTTTAATATTTAATTTGTCATTTTTGAGTGCTTTGCACCAAGAACAAAAGACTAAGATGAAACTTGTCTGCATGGCCAAACACCAACAGCGTGATAACATAAGATATGTTAGCCATTCAGGTACGCTAATCCTAGTCATCACAGCCCCAGTAAGGTTAGACAATCTAACTGGTTGCCAATGGGGTTCCACCCAGTTCAGTACAGCATTAGTCAACAAGTATAAGGAGAATGTCCAAATTAGCCAAGAGGAGAACAAGCAGTTTGCAGAATATCGTTTTAAACGTTCTTCTATGACTGGTTGGCAGAACATCAACTCTAAAAACTGTAGGAACTAATCAGGTTCCCCCAGTACTTGTTCAGCCCCCCAGTACACACATGACCATTCCAACTTCAGTTAGTGTCTCGTGGTGCAAACACCTCGGCCACATCATAGCTGCTGAGGACTGATTCATTGTTCAGACAGTTTCAAGGATGAGCAGGGAACGATCTGGAAGGATCCAGCTGCTGGGTATTTTCAGGTGAAACTGAAGGGAACAAGTACCATTTTCTCCAGCTAACTAACTACTGTAAAATAACTCTTAGTTGTCTCAACTTGCTGCTAAAATCTGAAGATTGATTGACGGACAGGGGTTGTGTTTTGAGTAACAGTATGAAAACTTGATTTTCAATATGTAGACACCAAGAAAAAGATTTGTTTTGTTGAATAGGAGACCGAGGATCTGAAGTAAAAGTAGGAAAAGGAACTTGTCACAACTGCCTGGAATTCATCCTTTTCATGTGAAGGAAGCTGATGTGCTGTGATTTTGTCATGGCGCTCTGCGCCTGACTGATGGCAGAAACCCAGAACTTTATCATTCCCTACACTCATGAGAGTGTTTCTAACGAGGATCGGCCCCTGAACAGCCATCCACTCAGCCAGTGAGCATCAGCGCCAGTACTGGTGGCGTCCAGCATGCAGGTCAGTGTGTGTTGAATGCGCCGCTGTAACCTTGCCAACACCTTCACTTGCAGACACGAGGAGCAGACGTGGAGCATGGAGCGGACAGACAGTCTGAACTCAGACTGCCAGTCAGGTGGGCTCTCCAGCTCAGTGGGAACCAGTAAGTGCAGCAGCCCGGCATGTATGGCGAGGAGGGCGGCCCACTGGGGCTGTGCAGATGTCTCTGGTCCAGGAATGCAGTACGGAGATTCATACGACTCACTGAGAGACTCACCTCACAGCGACAGGTAGGAGCCTGCTCATGGCTGCTCGCTCATGTCACCGGACCCGAACCCCTCACAGTCCCGTACCCCTTCAGACATGTGACTCCCAGCACCTTTGCACCTTAAAAAGTGTGACACATATCTGTTTATATCCATCCATCCACGCACCCATCTATCCCTCCGTCCATCCATTCATCCATCCATCCGTCCATCCATCCACCCATTCATCCATCCGCCCATCCATCCATCCATCCATCCATCGTCCATCATCCATCCCTCCATCTTCCCCCTCTTCTCCTGTTGAGGGTGGTGGGGGTGGAGCCTATCCCAGCAGCCTTCCCCCTGGACAGGTCACCAGTCCATGGCAGGGCCAACACATAGAGACAGACAACCATTGGCTCTCCCAGCCACGCCTACAGTCAATTTAGAGTCTGGATTAACCTGGTCCCCTCTTGATGTCTTTGGACTGTGGAGGCAAGCCAAGGCAATTTTATTTGTAGAGCCCGTTTCCACCACCAGTTTGTCTCCAGGCTTCATGGCATCATAACAACATCCTCTGCCCTTAGACCCTCACATCGACTGAGGAGAAACTCCATAGAAAACCTTTAACAGGGAAAAATCTGAGAAACCTCAGGGTGAGGAGGGGAGGAGGATCCCTCACCAGGAGGGACAGACGTGCAGGAGATGTTGTTACAGAGAAGAAAACAGTTTATAACACAGAATGGAGGCAACATGGAAATGTTAATAACAGTTGAAGAAGGAAGCTTCTGGTAGGGGGGGGCAGGGAGAGCAAGCCAGCTTGATGGGGGACTGGATGGCAGACTGGTTCATGGGAGGGGAGGCAGGGAGAGCAAGCCAGCTTGATGGGGGACTGGATGGTAGACTGGTTCATGGAAGGGGAGCGCAGGCCGGTGCAACAGTAGGGAATAAGAGGGGGGGGAGGCGATGCAGGCGGCGGTTGGGGCTCTGGTGGATCTGTGGAAACACAGAGAGACTGCGAGACACCAAGGCCAAACTACAAAGTGCAACAAGTAGTGGTAGTGACAGTTCCAAAAATGTGCAGGGAGGAGAGGAGGAGAGAGGGGGAGAGGAGAGGAGAGGAGAGGAGAGGAGGGAAGGGCTCCATGTAACCTGATGTGTCCCCCAGCAGTCTAAGCCTGTAGCAGCATAGCTATCAGTGGTTCAGAGTACCTGAACCAGTCCTGACTGAAGGCTCTGTCATAGAGGAAAGTGGAGGAAGCTGGAGTACCAGAGAGAACCCAGCAGGAACAGGGAGAACATGGAGACTCACACAGAAAGACCCCGTGCTCCAGCCGGGGCTCCACCCACAACCTTCTTGCTGGGGGGGCACAGTGGGGACCATTGCTCCACCTTAGTCTAAAACCCTGAATTTTTATTTTATTTTTTACACCCTTGGAATACTGCCAAATATAAATTTACACATTTCTCCTAAGTAGATGTTCAAATCACGCAAGTGTGTGTGTGTGTGTGTGTGTGTGTGTGTGTGTGTGTGTGTGTGTGTGTGTGTGTTTGTTAGGGTTATGGTTACTTTTTTAGTTTTGTTTTAAATCGAGTACTTCTAATTATGTTTTATTCTAATGTTAATTTTAACCCTGACCACATTCCAGTTACCATCAGAAAAATAACTAACGCTGTCCTCACAATTCACTCAGAAAAGAAAACACAGTTGTTCTAGTTCAAAAGGTTCCAAACCACAGATCCATATTATGTCCAGTTTACTGGTCCTGGAGGAACGTCCAGTTCAGTCCACGCTGTAGACTGCAGCATGAAAGGAGAGTAAATGTTCCAACCTACATCCGCCAGTAGGTGTCCCTGTTACCCCACAATCCGTGGCTTTCGGTGCAGGTTGATCCTATCGATGGCTCGCCATCTGGACTCCTTGATAGCAGTACAGCATTAAATCCTTGGTAAAACGGCGTCAGTACACAACATAAGTTAGCATCTCATCTCCAGACTAACTTTACACAAACATGCATTTCGCCAAAGCATCAACTCAAATGGTGGCTAATCCAGCAACGTAGCTCGCTGCTACCCAGCTTGGTAACTTGTCTGAACCTGTCTGGTTCTGTGTGTCCAAAAAGAACAGAAGAAAAAAAACTGCATGAAATTAAACTCACCAAGTTTATCCAGAACGGTTGGCAAACGTGCAGCTCCTTCTCCTTCACTTCTAGCTTCTCTGTGCTCTTTTCATAAAACTCTCATTCAGTGTTTACCAACTCGTTTGCTTTACTCTTGTCTTTACAACTGATTTCTGTACTCTCTCAAGTTGTTCTCGCCTTGCTCCGTACCAACATCCCAGAGGGACATCCATGTCCCCGTGTGTGTGGTGGTACCCCCCCACCAGGATGAACTCATGTCAGGGACCAGTATGAATTCACCTTGGCATACCTGTCACCTTTAGTTAACCCAGGTTCAGCAGTTTAACCTGGTTTACAGTTGCTCCACTTACTATTTATTTGAAAATTATTTTAAAAGCCTCAGATTAAGTTTAAGATGTTTTTGATCAGCAGACCAAACCAACTCTCGCCAGAACAGCCTGAGTTCGAGCTGCCGCTGCCACCGACTGGTGATGTGGAGCAAACTTTCCCATCGACCAACAGCATTCCAAGATGGACAGGAATTATTCTTTAGTCAGTTTGGCTTCTGTGTTTTCATTCTGAAGCCTTTTTACTGTTTCAGTAGTATTATTTGTTTGTAAATGTTACTGAATTGTTTCATGTTCAAGAACTATTTCCAGGATTCCTCTGCACACCACTAGATGGACCTTGCGTACCACCAGTGGGATGCACACCACAGTTTGAGAACCACTGCTCTATTTTATGGAAACATAACCTTGAGTTTGTGACTCACTGATGAACTAATGGGAACGAATCGTTGAAAAATTGGAGTCCATGCCAGCATGGGGGGGCTACCTTATAATAGACATGTGGTTTTAATGTTGTGGCCGACCGGCCAGGACCTTAGTGTGACTTTCAGATTTTATGCTTTGACTTCGAGCTCACGCCATCGTCAGGGGTGGCGGACACGTTGGTTACTGCAGTAGGTACACATACAGTGTAAATCAACACATTAGCTCTTGTAAATGTAAAGAAGTAAAGGCTCTAAGTGTAGTGAAAAGTATAAAAACCTCCAACTCTGTTTCCTGCTTCACTTTCATCAGTGCCATCACTCATTGATGTTACAGTAACGTTCTTTGTTTGTACCCCCTCCATGGATAAAGGGAAGGGTGGGTGCAGACAGTCCCACATTGCATTCCCAGGATTTGGTGAGGTCAGGGAGAACACCACCTATCACATCCTACCACCACATAAACAAAGGAGAGGGCAGGAACACAAAGTAGAAACAAAATCCAAAGAAATCAGATCCAACAGGTTTCACATACTCATCCATTTGGTCCTGATCTGATATCAACCCAGAGGGGAAATGACCTCGTCTCCATGAAGCAGGTTCTCAGTAGAACGTCAGTCCGTTCGTCAGTGGTGGGTGGTTGTACTTTTAACCTTTTTCTTATGATCGATGTCTTACTGGCTGCCAATAATGTACCCAGTAATTGTTTTTAATCTTTAATAGTCCAATATTCAAGCAGTAAATCTCCCAAAGACATGGTTTCACATTTGGAATAAACATTTATACCAAATACATTCCTCATATGTTTGTGGATGTCTTCCCAGTAGAACCTGAAAATCCCAGAAGATATGGAAGTGATTGGTTCCATTAGAGCCACTAAGTCTCCAGCGAGCATCACCCTGATGTCATTTCTTGATGGCTGGAACAAAACAATCTGTCGCCAAGTGTTCAACCCTGTCAGGGACCATTGCAGCTGCCATGTTTTCTCCCAGTTCTCCCAGCACCAGCACCTCTCTTTCCTTTTCCCACTTCTCTCCATGCATTCTGAGCTCTCTTCTTCAGTTACTTGTATGCCGTTACACAATTTGGAAATCATTTTGCTGCGTGATCTGGGCCTGAATAACAATATAAATACCTCCATGAGCCCTGATTTGCTTTTTACTAAGATCTCGCTCAGATTTTGGTTAAAATCATGTTTTACTCACGGGTACCTAAATAAAGTCATCCCTTCCAATCCATGTTCTGTCTGTGCAGCTCTGAAGCTCTGCAATGCCCCCTTGTGGACAAAGGAATAATAGATCATTACATCTCCTGAGATCCACATCTTAAATCTGGCATCATTTCTGTTGGTGCAGAATCTGTATCATAGGCACACCACAGCAGAACTTTGGACGGTCTTTTAACATGCAGACTTTCACTGGTTCAGTCTCCAGGGATCTCCTCTTTCCCTGTCTCCTGGGCTGTTACACGAATTCCTTTTGCCATCGGGCCTTTTTTTCTTTCCATGCTGCAGAGTATGTTGGGGAACTCAGGCGGGCCAAAGGTCCCAGCTGAGCTGCGTAGTAACATTCTTGTAGGTGCTGAAGGCCATTCCACCCTTTTCTTTTCTTGAATGCAGAGTCTTGATTTTGTTCCTTTTCCCTCACTATTCGTCCGTCCCATTCTACAATTGTTTAGGTGCTATTTTGACTGGCGGGCCCTGACAGAGGTCAAGCATCCGTGGGAGAATGTTCATCCTCATTGTCTCTGTCCGGGAACTTGAGCTTAATAAAGCTTCCGAATAAAGGTTTGTCTAATCTAATCTTATCTTATCTTAAAAAGGGGAAGAACGTTCCATCTATGTGTGCTGCACTTGATCTTTGAATGTAAGGGACTACAGTGAATGTCGTACAGTCTCGAGAGGTCTCTATGCAATGAGACACCTAAATATTCTATCTATATATCTACATCTACTTCTACTGATGCTGGGCCTAAAGTTTAGATGGTCACTCATAATTAAATATTAATACTTGACTTTGCTTCATATTCATTTTATTCCCAGCTGTTAAACCAAATTCCTCTGGAAATTTCATGAGTTTTGGAGGTGTCTGTGTGGGTGGTGTTACACTTATCGCTAAATCATCAGCAAATAGGGCCAGTGCTTCCCGACGTCAGTAACGCCTCCACACCTGACCTCTGCCTGACCCGCGGACCCCTGGTTCTCTTAGCAAGGCTAAGAGGTGCAGTGATGCGCAACAGTCCTGTCTCGCTCCTCTTTCCAGAGAAAAGGGATTCGTGAAATCGCCACTCAGTTTAATTCTAGCTGTTGGTGTTCCGAACTGCAAGTGAGTCATTCATAGTTGAAGTCCCAATTTTGATAACACTTTGTGTAAAAATGACCATCTCACTGAATCAAATGCTTTTTCTGCATCCAAAGTTAAAGGAAGTGTCCCCGATATTGGTTGTGTAATCTGTCTCCCGACGGAGTCTTGGGTCTGTTTTGGTCCTGCCAAGCCGGTCTGGTCCTTGTGTATTACTTCTGGTAATATCAGATATCAGCTGTATTTTTTTAGATCGTATGGAGATGAATAATTTATCATCAGTATTCAGAATGCTTGCCAGACTATAGATCCCACACTCCAATTTGTTTCTCCTTCTTAAGAATGATAGAAACTATTAAATTATAACCAAACCTTTGGAAGGTGTGTCTGGGATGGAAAGGCATAATAATTTTACATAATCCAGATATTTTATTGTGGTTGGGAATGTAGTATTTTAGGAAGCACTGTTTCATTTTCTCTGAGCCAGTTTTGATTTCATTTGCTGTGGGGTTTCTTATTTTATGCATAGTTCTGTCTGCTCGTTATTTATTAGCATCTTCAATGATTTATAGTGTTGCTGCTTTGCAAATAGAAGTCTTTTTGCAGTTTCTGTGTTATATTACATCTATTCCTTTTTTGATTTTGCTATTGTAGATTTGGTGCCACCTTTAGAGATTTTGCATGTTCCCTCTGAGGTTTCTTCAAGTCATCGTCTTAAGTTTCTGAGAATTCATTCCCTAATTACTAGGGTTGTAATCTCCCAGTCGACTGGTCGATTTACTAGTCGATACGTTCTGGCTCAACCAAAATTCTGATTGGTCGATTTTTTTGCCACGTTAATATCATCAGGAGGAAAGTACCAAGTGCTAATGGGGGTGTTTTCAAAGCACCCCTGTTTCACAGATAACAATCCATCTTTGAACACCCCCCTTGTTTTTGCTATTTTGGACTCGCCCGACCCACTAGAGACAGACAGACTGAAGAGTACTAGAAGGCCACGTCTGGTGGTTTGATGAATGTATATTTAATTTTGACAGTTTCATTTCAAGTCAGTCCTCGTCCACCATGTCAAAGACATCTGCAGGGTGGCAGCATTTCATGAAAATAGAGAATGGGAAAAAAGTCGAATGCAAAGTTTGCCAACAACAGTTTTCATGTCACAGCTCCACTACAAACACGACGTATCACCTAGAAACGGTGAGCTAACGTGTCCACCTTAGGTTGCCCCATCAGTTCTGAGTACATGAACATATCAGAATTGACACTTCAATGTTTTAGTCGAATAATTGTTTTTGTTTTAATTGTAAAAATTCTTACCGTGGACTTGCCTTTTGTGTTTAAGAGTAAAGTTTTAAGTTAAAAGTCTATTTGTGTCTCAGCCGCGATGCTGAGCTCCTGTGTTCAGTCTGGCTCTGTCAGGACCAATGATGGCGTCGGTCAGTTATTACGACCTGACAGAAACAATTGTCTCAATATTCCTCAACAGGTTTGTGCTGATAGTTGACACAGTAGAGTTTTCATACATAAAATTAGTGGATTTTTAGTCGAAATTTGAGGGCTTCAGTCGACCAAGAATTCCTTGGCTGATTACAACCCTAGTCATTTTCTTATAGAAAGAGATTTTGCCTCCAGTCACAGGCTTTCATGCATCCCAGAGAATAGGTGGCATCACTTATTCATTATTCTTATGATCCAAATAATTTTTACTTTCCCTTTTCAGTTTATCTTTAATAAACTGAGCTATTGTATTCTATTGAAAAAGTAGCCGATGCCTGAGTAGACATAATGAGTGGATGAGTAATGCGTGTAATCTCGGTTTGTTGGATTTATCTCCCTCCTCACGTCCACAATCACCACTTCAAGCATCCTTTTGGTTATTTTTTTCACGTCAGATTTGCATCAAAGTCCATTTTCAAATTTAACAGGATGTTGGAATCTCTGCCAGATTTTAAATGTAAAGTTCGGTGACGGGAGGGTGTCGTCTCTGCTTTAGTGGATGAGGTGGTCCTCTTAGCTCCATCAGGCCACCCCCTCCAGCTCTTGCTGGGACAGTTAGCAGCCAAATGTGAAGCGGCTGGGATGAGAATCAGCACCTCCAAGTCTGAGGCCATGGTCCTCAGCTGGGAAAGGGGGGCCTGCCAGCTCCAGGTCGGGGGGGAGGTCCTGCCTCAGGTGGAAGAGTTTAAGTATCTCAGGGTCTTGTTCACGAGTGAGGGTAGGATGGAGCGGGAGACTGACAGGCGGATTGAGACGGCATCCACAGTAAATCCCCCTCTCAAATCTGGAGGGGGAGGCCCTTACCTGTGATGGCAGCATGGCAAACAGGAAAAAGGGGAAAAAATAGACGACAAAATCAACCCTGTATTAACCCGTCTGTTTTATAGTGGATCTCTACTAAACATGGTTATAATACAGTTTCCGAGATTTGACTATGAACTCTGCCACCCTCGGGCTGGGGGAGGTCTGTTAGGTCAGGGTTAGGTTCAGTGCTGCTGAAGGTCTCCTGAAGGCTGGAAGCTTCACCTTGTAGCTTGAATCACATCCGGCTTTGAGTGTACCCCCCTTCGCTCACCTGCTCCATTCGCATCTCCAGAGATGTGATAGTTTGCTTCCTCTGTAGTGTAGGTGATTGTACCATGGCCCCCCCCCCCCAGGCTGGCTGGAAGAGGGTCTGGAATTGACCTTTGTTTTCCTTCATCATCTTACAGATCTCTGTATATTCTCTTCATTTTTTGAGGATTAGCTGTGGATAGTCGTGGTCCAGGCTTATGTGGTGTTCTTGCCACTTGCCCTGCCGTGCCCCATGAAGAAGTGTCTCTTTCATTTTGAAGCACATCCTGTTGACTCGCTCAGATCCCACTGACACGCCAGATCCTTGTATTCTCATATCTGGAGCGGTTTTCCAAACCCAGTAACTTGTCTTCTAACTTCAGCATGTGAATTGGTGATGAATTATTTTGTGTTTTGAATCCTTTCCTCTGCCACCTCCATTCACACCTTCATCTTTGTCCGACCCATTATTCACCTTCCAAATGTCTTTTTTTACGGTCTCCAGTTGCTCTTTGTTTTCCTGTCAAAAACCCTCTCAAGTCTCACGGAATCAGCTCCAGGTCAGCCATTTCTCACGTATGGTTTCTGACCTCCTTGCTTGCTAGCTTGAACTTGTTAGCCGCTAATTGTTTGTGTTGCTTTCTCACCTACCTATCTTTGGACAGCTTTTACTGCTCCAAATGGTGGTAGGTGTCTTATCCTCTCTCTCTAAGCTTATAGTCTGAATTTTTTACTCAGTTTGAATTATTCTAAATACTCTCGTTCAACCAGGAGGTCTCTTGCCAAGGGGCCATCATGGCGGTGTTCTGACCAGAAGTCCCTGTAGAGCATTTTTAACAACATATTCATATCTTAGCTTTGTATTTTAGCAATTCCTTATTATGGGAACACATAGTACTGCGAGTTTGATGGGAATGTCAATAGATTTTCAGGTTTTTGGTCATTAGTCAAAGTATTTGACAAACTGAACATTTGGCCTGATGGGCGTGATAGATTAAAGGTTAATGAATCAATTTTTCCAGAGTGATTTCATAGCAACACGTCCAATAGCTGTACAGACATTTCAGTAAAACCGCAAATACCAAGAACGCATGACTTATTTTGTGTTCTAACTTTCACTGGCCCTAATCTGACCTCAGAATGTTCTGTGCTAAATGTCTGCACACGTCTGACTGCTGCCAGTGAACTCATCTGTAACGCCGTGTAGTTGATAAGAGTACAGTTACCTCGATGGGGCCGACGATACTGGATATACTCTGATTCTTCAGTCTTCAGTCAAACACAAAGCAAGTTGTCACCTATGCTTTCATCATTCCCTCAAAGAGGTTTTAACTATGCAACAAAGATGTAATCGATTACAGGTCGCAGCGGTTGTGATGATATTCTGGGAACAATTTTTTTCTTTTCAAGACATGAACTTGCATATAAGCAAATACTCATAACTTATGCATTACTAGGGCCTTCAAAAAAGTGATTTGTTTAACAGTTTATATTGTTTATATAATGATGTCATATGAACATGATGCATCCAGAGAAGATACAGAGATTCCCATGTTAAATATTTCTGACTCATGTTACAAATCAATCAATTATTCTTCACTGACGTGAAACAGCAAAGAACCAGAGGAATTAAAGCACAACTTCCTGTGTGGTCTACTGAAGAGCAGAGCTCAGCGATAACTGGGCTAACTGGGAAGCAGCTGATAACTGATGAGCTATCAGACTGGTTCAAAGACAAGTGTCTTGTCCTTACTGCTAATGTTAACCTTAGTTCAGAATTGTAATCTCTGAATCTCTGCAAAGTCATAAAATGTTGTCTTCTCTGTGCAGGTACGTGTCGGCCCTGACCACACCAGCGCGCTTGTCTCCGGTGGAGTTCCACTATCCCCCGCTGCCGCCCCAGGTGCCCACCTTCCAGATCACCTCGCCCAACACAAGCCACGCCCTCTCCTTACCCCCTGCTGCTGCAGCCTACCACAGAGATGATGACCAGCCGCTGCTACGATGCCCTGATGTACATACACAAATGGTTCAACAGTCATAGGACTGGACTACCAGTCTTCTAGAGCTGCATCAAAGCAATCATGCATTCATGCATTCCAGTGACAGAAATATTTGAACTCACATCAGTTTTATTTAGATCATAAAAGTTCTGTACTGCCTCCCTCCT
Source organism: Aulostomus chinensis (assembly GCF_037954235.1). Lineage (NCBI taxonomy): Eukaryota > Metazoa > Chordata > Actinopteri > Syngnathiformes > Aulostomidae > Aulostomus > Aulostomus chinensis. The sequence goes on along the minus strand of NC_141332.1, from coordinate 7,123,170 downwards.
AGTAGAGCAGGTGTAGAACCTCCCTCCCTCCTAGTAGAGCAGGGGTAGAACCTCCCTCCCAGTTCAGCAGGTGTAGAACCTCCCTCCCTCCTAGTAGAGCAGGGGTAGAACCTCCCTCCCAGTCGAGCAGGTGTAGAACCTCCCTCCCTCCTAGTAGAGCAGGTGTAGAACCTCCCTCCCTCCTAGTAGAGCAGCGGTAGAACCTCCCTCCCAGTTGAGCAGGTGTAGAACCTCCCTCCCTCCTAGTAGAGCAGGTGTAAAACCTCCCCCTTAGTAGAGCAGGTGTAGAACCTCCCTCCCTCCTAGTAGAGCAGGGGTAGAACCTCCCTCCCTCCTAGTAGAGCAGGGGTAGAACCTCCCTCCCAGTCGAGCAGGTGTAGAACCTCCCTCCCTCCTAGTAGAGCAGGGGTAGAACCTCCCTCCCTCCTAGTAGAGCAGGGGTAGAACCTCCCTCCCTCCTAGTAGAGCAGAGGTAGAACCTCCCTCCCAGTAGAGCAGGTGTAGAACCTCCCTCCTAGTACAGCAGGTGTAGAACCTCCCTCTTTCTATGAACCAGCACATCCTGCAACAGCAGCCACCAAAACCTTCCTTTACCAGCAGGAAGGTGGAGCAGATCCAGGATCAGTGGGGACGGACGTCGTCTTTGACCTGCTGGAGGGTGAGAGAGACGGAGGACAGGACAGAGACAAAGATAGAGAAGAGACAGAAAAGAGAAGGACAGAGAGAGAGGAGGGAGGGAGAATGACAGACAAACCTGGATGTGAACAAGACTGAGGGAGAGAGTTAACAGCCTCAATTAAAAACATGTACCAGCTACTGAAGCATCAACTTAGTGGTAGGAGGTGTCTGTGGTAGTACCACTAGTACCAGTGCTACTAGTGGTAGTACTACTAGCCACCAGTGCTACTAGAGGTAGTAGTACTAGCACCAGTACTGCTCGTGGTAGGAGGTGTCATTCTGAGGCTCTGCAGGTCTGCACCCTCCTCCAGCAGCAGCATCAGTCAGGGATCTGGGAGGTGTACTAGTACTACTAGTGGTAGTAGTACTCGTACCAGCGCTAATCATGGTAGTACTACCAGTACTACTAGTGGTAGTGGTACCAGTACCAGTACTACTTGTGGTAGGAGATTTCAGCCTGAGGCTCTGCAGGCCTGCAGCCTCCTGCAGCAGCAGGGTTCTAGGAGGTGTACTAGTACTACTAGTGGTAGTACTACCAGTACCAGTACTACTAGTGGTAGTACTACTATTACCAGTACTATTAGTGGTAGGAGGTGTCAGCCTGAGGCTCTGCAGGTCTGCAGCCTCCTCCTCCAGCAGCATCAGTCAGGGAGGTGAGAAGTACCAAGACTCAGAGGAAGAAGTCCAGGTACCTGCAGCTGTGATTCGAATCAGAGTCAGAACACAGGATGAGATGTTACACTGGTGCCCATAGGTGGTGAGCAGTTTTTACCTACAATCAATTGGTGAAAAAGGGGGTCTCCGATTGTGTGGGAGTTGAATCTTTGCAAAGATAAAACTCCAGGACAGTTGGGAAAAGGACACATCTGCAGTCATGTACCCCTTCATCAGTGGGTGTTGTGGCTTTTTAAACACTATGCACCCTCCATAAGGGTGTCCCACTGCATGATAATTAGCCCTCAGCTCAACTCCATCTTAAATTCACCCTTGAATGATTCCTGGGGCTAAATCCACTGGCTGCTTCTTTCAGCCGGCTCAGAGACTGCTCCTTACCAGGACCTCCATGATCTGTAGGGTGTCTGATGGTTAATGATGCCACAAATCCTCTGCACCCCACTTCAACTGTATAGACATTGGGTTTCCAGCCACAGCGTTTTGCTTCTGCTGCAAGTTATGCATAGCAAAGCCTCTTATGCTATTAGACCTCTTCAACAACCATTGGAACTATGAGTTCTATGAGGTAAGCAGCCTTTAGTGATGGGGACCAGAGTACCAGGTCTGGTAGGAGGTTTGTTGAGGCAATCAGGAAATTAATTACTGGCTGATGTCTGCCAGCATCTTCCAGTCCTTGGCCATACCTAGGTGTCCTGCTTTAGGTCTGGTGGAGGGATGTTTTGGTGTTTTTCTGTCCCCCTCTGACAAATGTTGCCATCAGGGTATTGGTCTTGCTTTACTTGCTTTCCAGGACTACTGTCAGGCTCTTGAGGACCTGATTTTGGTGTATCTCATTTGCGTTGGGCAGGTCTTGCCGCTTGTCATGATGTGCTTGAGAGTGGCTGGAGTCAGGCAGAGGGCACAGGTTGGGTCCTCCCCATACCACTGCTGGAGATTCTTTGAGGATGTAAACATGTCATATGTTGCTCTGACGATAAAACTGATCATGCTTGCTTCCATTTCCCATAATTCCCTCAAGCTGTTCTTTCTCCTCTCCACATCTTCCCTTTTCATCCATTGCCTCTGTTTAGCAAGAGTTACAGGCTTTGCACTTCTGAAGACCTCTTCCAGTCGTTGCACCTCCTCCACAATAGCTTCCTCCACTGATGTTGTAGCCTTTCACCAGGTTGGTTCGCATGCTGTCAGGCCAGATGCTCCTCTTTCCTGCCGGACCTGACTTACAATGTCTTTGTGCCACAGGGCTGACATAGCTCACTGTTCTGCATTGGATGGTGTCAACTTCCACCCACTTACTAGGGGAAGTGAAGTAGACCTGATGGTCTTATCTCTTGAGTCCTTCTGTGTCGTCTGATGTCTAACTTTGGAACACTTGAATTCCTCTGTTAGACTTGTGAGAAATAATTCCAGGACTCCTTTGCAATAGAGGCTGATGTTATTAAACATTATGGGACACCAAGCCATCTTTTAGCCTATTAAGTGATGGTTTGTTTCACCTTCTCCACAGTTGTTATCAGGACCTCATACATGCTGAGTGGCCACATTGTCCAGGGGAGGAGTCCAGGCATCAGAGCTCCAGTTTCCCAGGCAAAAGTTTCCTGGACCAACTACTCGCTTGCCCTGGCCCTGTGTTTACTCTCCTTCCAACCCTTCATCTGTCTCTCTCCCTGCCCCCCCAACCCTCCCTCTCCTCTCCCCCACACCCATCTCTCTCTCTCCCCCTCTCAATCCCAACTGGTCGAGGTGGATGGCCGCCCACTCGCCACCGTCACCAAGTGCTGCTCCTGTGGGAATGTTGGGTTTCTTTCATCTGAGTTAAAGAGGGAGGTTCTAGACCTGCTCTTTGTGTAAAGTGCCTTGAGATGGCTTTGTTGTGATTTGGTGCGATCTAAATACAGATTGATTGATCGATGTTCTCAAGGCCATTGACTGAGTTGTTGCGCTTGCCCTCTGTTATTGAGGCTTGCATTGTACTATCTGCCCCAGCTTTAGGCCGGCTGCTCAGACATTGTTGGCCTTGGGTTGCTGTCAATGAAGAAACTTTTATCACTCTGCACCCTTTAACTATGGAAATACTTGCCAATTTGCCAGGCTTCATGTTCAGTTAGGCCCACTTGATGTTGTCCTGCAGCTTTTCAAGAAGCCACTTGGTGCATGTTTCAGTGGTGATGTGTGTTGCCTTGTCATCCATGTATGCCCTGAATGGTATATGATTTAGTCCAGCTGTGGTTCATTCGCTGCCCACCACCCATTCTGTGGCCCTTGTGATGACTTCCACGGCCATTGTAAAAGCCAAAGGGGAGACTGTGCAGCCTGCCATGATGCATACTTCCAATCGCTGCCATGTTGTCATGAAGTCGACCGTCGTGGAAAAAGGTCGTGAGGCATTGTTGCAAGTTGTGGCAATTTACCAGTGTGTCTTTACCAGTGTAGCGATGAGCTTTGGTACATGGAAGAAGTTGAAGGATTCCTCAATAGGTTCATGGGGAACTGAGCCAAAGGCGTTGGCTGGCTCAGAAAAATGATCCCATGTAGGTTGCCCTTGTCCTTCTTGGCTGTTCGGATCTGGTGGTAAATCATGCTCATCTGCTCCAAGCAACCAGAGGATCGTGGAATTACGGCTTTCTGTGCAGATTTATCAATGTAATTATTATCTTTCAAAGCAGGAGGATCGCCTCTGTGCTACTATACTGCCCTCGATGATGAGAATGCAGATTGGTCAGAGATAACTGATGTCTGATGCATCTTTTTCTTTTGGTACAAGCATCCTGCCAACCCTTCAGCAAGCCTTGGGTGTTCTCTGCCACACCATAGCCTCCACAGAAAGCATAGGACATCTGGTGCATTCTTGTAGAACTTGGATGGTTCTCCTTTAGGCCCGTGAGCCTATCCTGCTCCTCTTTGCTGGATGGTGTTCTATGCTTCTGTCCATATTTCCAAGCCAGTGTCCAAGTTGAAGTCGTGGTTGAATTTACGGGATGATAGGTGAGATGTCTATTTCCCAGGGTTCCTCAAGTTGCTGGTTTGATGTTTTAAAAGTTTCACGTTTTTCCTTGGTGAAGAGGACTTGAAAGGGTCTTTGTAAATCCATGTTCTTCTGAGTTCTTTCTCCTTGTGAAACTTCCTCAAGTTCCCAGCTCTACAAAGATGCCAGATGGTTCTTGATTATCTGCTTGGAGTAGCCTGAGCCCTTCTCTGTTGAGGTTAAAGGACTTTATCCTTCGTTTTTTTCAGTGCCTGTCTCCTCTCTGATTAACCTCCTGCGTCCTCCTGGACTCAGCTGGTTGTGGTTAGTTCTTTCTATCTCTCTCTTTACTCACTCCAAAGAGCTCTTCTCTGTGGAAGAGTAGCTATATGACAGATTATATCTCCCATACTCGTTCTTTCAATAGCTCTGGGCCACTTCGTACCAGGTTTGTGCCCTCTGAGCTTTTCTATATTGGAGGTCTTTGTTGTTATGTGGGCTCCTCTACTGGCATTTCTGGGCTTCTATCACCCTCCTCAGAGTAAGGGGTACTAATGCTTGCTGAACTTTGGTTTGTGTACCGTCGCTGAATATGGAGCCTCAATAATTTCTGAAACAATGTAGTTTTTATTTCATTCTTGTCAAACAGGAAGAAATTGTAGAGTTTTGGAGACTTTGTCATCTGTGGATTTGGTTCTTCTAAAGTTAAGTAACAGAAGTACAGATGCTGGCAGGCTATGGTACACATGAAAATCTATGGAAAATCTCCGTCACTTGGAAAAAGCAAAGCACAGTAAAAAAAAAAAAAAAAAAGAAGCTATCAGGTCAATATTTGGAGGGACCAGGATCAGGGCTCGGGAGAGGGTCTTACCATTTGTGGTCTTTCTGCCTCTGACTTTGTGTTTGGGGTCGTTCACTTGCCAAAGACTGAACCACATATCTTTAGCTGTGCCACTGAATAGATCAGTCATTCTCAGCTTTGGTGTGATTATTAATTTTAACTTAAGTCCAACTCTGCTTCCAGAATATATATAAATAGTTAGCACTTGGACTCACCAGACCACCTGACTTTGAGTCACTTCAGTGTGTTTCCACATCAGGAGAACCTTTTTGACTGATTTGTCCTCTGTTTCTAGCCTCTGGCCTGTAGATGGTGCTCTGCTGGTGTCTGCCAGGTCTGGGTTGAACCCTTAAAGCATGATTGTTTCCATTCTGACAGATGCATGATTGTTGGTGCTTCTGCAAAAGAGTTTATAACAACAGTAGCAGATGCAGGATGACCACCTAGTTCCTGGTTGCTATGTTTAGTTTCAAGTCTTTAGTGATAATGTGTAATGTCCCTGCATTACTCCTGATTCCTTCATGTTAGTAGCTTGAAGCAAAAAGAGATCTACTCTCCATCTAGCCATTGTCTGGACTGGATCAGGGGGACTGGAGCCAATCCCCACTGTTATGGGATGAGAGACCTTGTTAGTTTGGACCAGTCACCAGTCCATTACAGGGTCAAAACACCTCCACCGAGTAGTACAAAGGTCACCATGTAACCAGTTTTCCATGTTCTTGCTGTGTGGGAGGAAACCGGAAGCCCCAGAGAGAAACCACACAGACCAGGAGAGAATATGCAAACTCCACACAGAGACCCCAGCTACCCAGCAGGTTCCTAATCAGAACTGTCTTGCTTTGAGGTGATTGTGTGAGCCACTGCCCAACCTACTACTAACCAAAAGCAACTAAATGGAGCTCAAATTCAAGTGTTTCTGGATTACTGAGCACAAATCTGGTAACAGCAGATGTGGATTATACTGGATGATGTGTTTAACTGTTTGTCAACAGGCATTCCTGGACAGTTTAGCTGTTGTTAGCCAGGGTTAGCTTTGAGCTAATTATACATGTCTGGCTCCTTCTGCATTCTTGAGTCACAAATAAAGTAATACAGGAGGGAAAAAGATAGGGCGGCCTGGTGGAGCAGTGGTCCTCACTGTGGCCCCCAGCAAGAAGGTTGTGGGTGGAGCCCCGGCTGGAGCACGGGGTCTTTCTGGGTGAGTCTCCATGTTCTCCCTGTTCCTGTGTGGGTTCTCTCTGGTACTCCAGCTTCCTCCCACATGATGGATGGATGATGGATGAGTGGATGGATGGCGAACGATATTTGTGAGCTCAAACCCCCCACACAGCAGCATCTTTGTCAACTATCTTGTGTTCTTCACCTGTTTAACGACCCACTGACAAAAAAAAATCCCTGTGTTTCATTCTTTGAACTCTGTGCAATATTTCACGATTGGAATTCTTCTAGCTCTCCAGGTGACACACGACTACAGTTCAGCCAAAACATGACGGCATTTGTTTGATGTTTCCTAATCATCTTTGATGTTTTAGGATGGAAGTTTATACCGGCAGCCCCGGCGTCCGCGACGACCCTTCCTGACGGAGAGCACAGGAAGTCTACCATCCAGTCCTTACCGTCTTCCTGACGATGAGGCCTACGAGACCACCCAGGAGTATGCCTCCTCAAGAGAACCCATCCGGAGTCGGCGACGCCCACGACGCAACCGCCTCAATGGACACATATCACAGCGGTCAGCAGGCCTTCGGGACTACAGCTCACAGAGCTTCAGTCAATCAGAAGAAGAGGAGGAGGAGGAGGAGGAGGAGGAAGAGGATGTGCGTGGAGAAAGTACACCTTTTCTTAGTATGCAAAACATGAACGTAGACTTGCCCTTAACTGTCCCGGGTTTCCATTTGTCATCGGGTGCTGACACACGGACTCACCGTGGGCCGAGTCGGCCAGCAACGCGCAGCAACGGACAGAGTCGCAGCTCACAGTCGCAGCGGTCCAAGACTGAAAACATGCCCCTTTAAGACTTGAACCCCCCACACACACACACACACGCACACACACACACACGCCCCTGCCACCCCCCACCTCCTACACACAACCAGTGGTCTAGAGACCTGCACCTAGGAGAAATATTTTTATTTTGTATAACAGTCAGATATTCTAAACAAATGAAATATTTATTTTCATTTCAGCAAAAATTGTCTACTAGCTAACAGCAAAGACTTTTTTTATAAAGGGGGGGAATATTTATATGTAAAGTTTTTTGATTTACAGCATTATGAAAGAAGAAAAATAAGAGAATTATGTGCCAATTTTTTCACAAGTTAGATAAATAGAATAATATTGTGGTGCCTTTTGCTGTATGCTGAAGTCGGAGGTCCCATTGAGTTTTTGTAGCCTTTCTTATGAAGACTCCTCGTTTTTATAGAGACCAACCCTCTTCCTTCCTTTTGCTTTCATTTTCTCTGATTTGGGATCCTCCTCTTTTTGAACTGTGATCACATTATGTCATCATGCAATATCGATTCCTCCAGTGTAAAAGTTGTCTGTTTACATGATTATGATGCACGTGGCGTGACATCGGCCACTGACGCAGCCGGATGTGTGGGTTCCTTCACCGCAGCGGCGGGATGAGTCTTTCCAGATGATCACAGGCCGCCACAAACGTCTGGGTTTGCTGACTGTCACTCAACTGGTGTGTGTGTGAGTGAGTCAGTGAGCATGTGTGAGTGTGTCAGTTGTGTGTGGGCACGTGTGCATGTACTGTATGTGTGTTAGTGTAAGCGTGTGTGTGTGTATTTCAGTTGTGTGCGTGTGTGTATGTGCGTGTGTGCTTTTGTCAGTTGTGTGTGTACATGCGTGTGCGCGTGTGTGTTTCCCCGTATGAATCTTCTCTGGTTGGCGCCTCGCTCATCCAGCACCGACTGACATGCTACTCTCACCAACCCTCGCTGCCACAAGCTCCATTGCACTGTAAGCCCCTCCTTCCTCTTGTCATTGGCCAGGGAGCTGCCGATTTTACCCACCGAACCAATCCAGTTGTAATCCAGCCTGACTCTGGCCTCCTGTGGACTGCCAAGCCCGCCCGTTTCCTATGCCAGCAGCTTAGAGCCGCACTGTGTCTCAGGACTTCCCCATGGCATCACAGCTAAAAGACTCACTCCAAGAGAGCGACGTCATCTCATGTCACAGTTCTGTCCCCAGGCCAGACCCACATCCCTCACTGTCCTCGCCGTCCACGTTGGCGTTCAGGTCGCAGCCATGATTAAAGGAGCGTGGGTGGAAGACTTTTCAAATCAGATGGGAGATTTAGTTGCTTTTTTCAAGTGTGTGTAGGTGGGAATGTGTGTGTCTGTGTTTGTGTTGAGACCACATATCTTGGCCACCCCCCCCCCCCACTCTGGGTCACCTGGTACTTTTTCGTATAAATATAATCTGGAAACTGGTCCCCACCTCTCACCCCTCCAGCGAGGGCTGCAGGTTCACTCTGCTGGAGCGTGCCGCCTGTCAGTACTGCAGTACTACAGCATCTCTCTACTTTGATTGACTGGATTTATTTTGCTCGGTCATTTTGACTGAATGATGAGTTATGTGTCTGTCTCAGTCTGCCCCCCCCCCCCCTGTACATACACAGAAATACGAGTATCATACATGATGAAGCACACACTGGGACACACACTGAAACCCTACATGTCTGATTTTGTTTGTCTTTTTTTTAACCAGCCCCGATCCCCCACCCCCTGCATGTCCTAGTGGTTCTGGTAGTTGGGTGCATGGATAAAGCAGCAAGCAAAGCGATTTTTTTCCACTCTGTGAAAAAAAAAAATTAAAATGTGTCTTCATTTTAACATTCAGCAATAAACCCCCTTATCCTCATGTCCATCATTATTGGAATATGCTAGAAGATTTTTTGCAAGTTTTATCAAAAAACATACTACTTGTAAAAGAAGAAAAATCCCAAACCACCCCTTCATAAAAAAATAAAACTTTAATCCTACTACTGTGAAACATTCCTGTCATTTGTTGCTTATTAGCAATGCTTTGGTTTGAACATGGATCTGAACAGAGAAGGAAACTGAGAGTCTGGATCCTCACAAAGATTCTGAGCGCAACATTTACACACTGGAGAAAGGGGTGGAGTTACACCTGTAGCTATGGATGATGTCATGTTTCAGGAACAAGTTTAATAATTATGCCATCAGTGACTGGCTCATAAGAGGGTCTCGGAGTGATGTCATTACAGAAATGCTGTAGAAAGACGACCACTTTAAGAGCGTAACAAATTTCACTTGAACACTGTTCCACGGCCGATTGGCTAATTTCATCTTCACATATTTAGCAGCTGGTTGAAGCACTAACATGCTGTGAAGGACTTGTCCCTGAAAGTCTCAACTTTGGGAATGAAACAGTTTTCCCTCCGTCAGCAGGTTAGCAGCTGCTTTTGGCTCCAGGAGGGTTCTTCAGAGCTGAGGCTCCAGGCTGCTTTCATCAAAGAAATTCACTGGAACTGCATGTCTGTGTCCCACAGTAGAAGCCAACGTTAGCATGGAAGGTCTGACCTTGCAGGACAGTTGGACACCCAAACACAAAAACATGCTCAGTCTCGTTGGCGCATGCAGGCCCCTCATGGTGCGACAATGACATAAATAACAATAATAGGACAAATAGAGAACAATCGAGCAAATCATCATCAACGTGAACTATAAAACTGTAAAAGTGTTCAGGAATTGTTTTGTATTCTGAATTGAAACTGAATAAGACTGACCCCCCCCCCCCCCCCCGACGCAGCTACTTCTCACACTCCTCATGCACATCAGGCTGCTGACTGGCCGGCAGAAGTAAAGAGAAGTAAATAACAGCATTAAAAACATAGCATAACCTATTATTGATTGTTTGTCCATGAACACACACATCTGGAACAACTGGATCGGTCCCTCATCGCTCCAAGTCTGGGTCCACTCCTGCAAACACTGCTCGATGTCTTCACGTTGACCGCAGGCTCCTCATCCGAGTGTCCAGGTGTCCGAGGCGGAGGACTGAAGCACCGTTTCAGCCTCTTCCTCTGCCAAAAATCACTTCCTGGCTATCTTCTCTGGCTCTGTCGCGTTCACCGGCATCAACGACTACAGCGCTGCTTTACGCAGCCAAGCTAACTTTACGCACAGCGAGTACGCAAACGCAGTGTTGCTGCCCACCAAACTTGATAGTTTCATGGAAGGCACCGTTTTTTTTCATCTGTTTATTGGCTAAAAGAATATCTACTTCCCGTTAGGAAAAATCTCATAGGCAAGCGTAAGAGTCAATTGGATGCTGCATGGTCCTGACTGTAAACTGGGGGCTGGCAGCTCAACAGCCCAGGCACTGATTGGCTCGTGTGTGGTATATTTGTGTTCAGCAGGGTCTCACCGTGACCCAACGAGTCGTGTCGCGTGGACCAAATGAATAGTGGCAACTCCCCATGACGCTGTAAGGAAAAGTAGCTGTGATGCTCCAAACATCGCACAACGCAGCTTTCCCAGTAAAGCATTGATGACACTGGAAATACCGAACGCTGGTGGAAATCCTTCAAGATTCGACATTGATGGACTCTTGGTGCCTTCATGAAAACAAGTCAGTTTCCAAATTTAGGCGACGTTGGGAGAACAGAGTTGGTATGTAGGTATTTTCCTTCATATGCCATCTGCCTAGCAACAGTCGAACTCAGCTCCGGCTACAAGTAACTTTATTCATCGTGATTGTTAGACCACCAGGTTTCAAATGAGGTATAAGAAGACCGGATACGTTGTTGTATGCCCTTGAAATCCGTCGAATACTCCCTGTACTGGTGACGGTCCACTGTGGCTTGATTAATCTTGCGGTAATTTTTTTAATGCGTTAATTTGCAGTGTAATTAATTAATCTAATTAAGGCATTTAAGTGGCAGCCCTAGGAGTTTTTTATATACTCTTCAGAAAATTCAGCTGTCAAAAGATTTGTCCAACAAATATATTTTGTAGCCTGATTGTGGTTCAGTCACTCAGACATTTGGCGCTGAGGTGAATCCGTCTCTCCGGCCGGCCAAAGCAACGGACATGTTGCTATTTAAAGTATTCATAAAAATGCGACAGGAGAGTCGGTGGGAAAAAGGCCCATTCCTCTTCTGCAGGCTGTTACTCTGTCTTTCTCCCTGCAGGGAATCCTTGAACTTTCCTTTCCCTCTCTAGAAAGATTCGTTTGGAGCTCATCTCAGCGACCCGTCTGGAGGCCTCACCTGCTGCCCAGGCCGAGAGCGATCACAGTCACCCGTCACGCGCTGAAGAACTCCCTCACCCAGCATTTGATGGGATAAGAACGAGTCTGTTCCCTGCATACATGGTAACTGTTTTTTTAAGAATCCATCATCCACCCATCCATTCATCCTCCTTCATCATCCCATCATTTATCATCAACCCACCCATCATCAACCCATCCATCCAGTTTCTATACCTCTTATCCATGAAGGGTGGGGGGTGGAGTCTATCCCAGCTGACACTGAGTGAGAGGTGGTATTCACCCTGGATGGGTCACCAGTCCTTCTCAGGGCCATCAGGTGCAATTAGGGGTTCAGTATCTTGCTCAAGGACACTTGGACAGGGTCACCGGGGGAAGTGGGGATCGAACCAGCGACCCTTCGGTTGCAAGACGCCACGCACCTCTGAATTAAAACAACTGAACAATAAAAACAGAAATCAGCAACGCGCTTCAGCTCCTGGCGGAAATGCAAGCGACCATGAACGCCCCTCAGCGTGAGAGGAAACTCTGTATCCCATGATGCAGGGCGCTGCTGCGGAAGAACCGACACACTTGGAGTTTATCTTAGGACAGCCGAGAGCAGCAGCAGGGTTCGAGAGACTGCTCGATGGACACAAACAGTAGACGCACGATTTCCCTCGAAAGATAAGTTCACCAGAGCGGAAGTGACATCATTGCCCGTTCTACCTTCCGGTCCAGTGTGGTCAGAAAACACGAGTGAGCCCACGCTGCTGCTGTCACCGGATTGTTTCCACTCGCTCATCGATGATTAAACGCTGCTGTTACCGTCGTTCGTTGTTTCCAGGTGCCGTCGCGGTCGTTCGGTAGCTCGGCTAACGCGAGCTAACGCCGCTAGCTGGACAAAGCAGTGCGCGCCCTGCTCCTGTAATGGAGGACTGAGGCTGAAGCAGCAGCTGGCAAGTTTTTGATTAAACTTCTGGGCGGGCAAAGGTTCCAAACTTGACTCGTCCCGTTCGGATATTTGTGTCTCGTGGCTCGCTGTGCTGAAGCGGAAGCTCGCGAGGATGTCTCAGGCCACCAAACGCAAACACGTAGTCAAGGAGGTGCTGGGAGACCTGGTGACGCCAGCAGAGAACCAGCAGATCGTGAAGGTTCCCCGACACACGCACACACACACACACACACACACACACTGGACTGGATCCAGCAGATCTACAATAGGATGAGCTGTCCCTCCTCTGCCTGTGTTTAGGTGACCGGTAGCCGCGGCAACAACCTCCATGAAGCTGTCACCTCTCTGGGGGAGACGTTCCTGGTCAGCATGCCCACCAAGTTCCGCAAGAACATCTGGATCAAGAGAGGTAAGCAATCCAGTAGGGGGTGGAAGTAACCACAAGAGGGGTAGGATGTAATCCTGGAAGCGCCTCGTCACACTGCTTCCTCTCTGGAAGGTAAAGGTCCCTCTGCTTGTCGAGAACCTTAATAAAACACCCCTTCAAAGCTGATGCGTGTTCCCTGGTGTTGGCGGGTCCAGGTTGTTCTGGTTACTTGTTGTGATGGGCTGATGGTGGCCGACCCACAAGTTCACGCGCGGCCCGCCTGGGTTAGAGGATTTATAGTCTTCACGTATGATTTAACAAAACATTACATCATTAGATATTTAACAGGTTGATTGATTCTTTATGACCACACAGCCAGGCTGAGGGAATTTGTTTTCAGGTCCAGGTTCCAATTCCACATTCAGCATCAAACACGTAACATTGAGGTACAGACAGACACGTGCATGCGTGAATCCTCAGAGTTCAGTGTTTATTGTAGTGGGAATGAAACTGTTTTTGAAGCAGGTTGTTTTGGAGGCAATTATCCTGTAGCGCCCCCCAGAGGGCAGCAACTGGAAGGCACAGTGTGTGGGCGAGAGGGGTCAGAGATGATCATTTGCGGCGGAGTGACTCAGTGAATCGTAGGGTGAGCCAGGGTGCACTGCACTTTCCTCCGGGAGTGTGTGGACACTGCTGAACCAGACTGTTAGGAAGACACAACCTACAGATTTTTTTACCATGGCTTTATGGGGGGGGGGGGGGGGGGTGCCTTCTCTCAAAACTGCCTGTCTGTGCTGTTCACATTTTCAACAGAACTTTACTTCCCTGCTGATGCTCTGTGTACTGTAGCTCCTACTTTGAGTTTAAAAACACAGATAGTTCACCCCTGCATAAGGAGTTGGTCCTGGTTCTGGTTTAAGCTCAGCCCCCTCTGAGCATGGCGACTGGTCATTTTGGTAGATGTGCAGATCACATCCTGGTAAGACCTCAGGAGGCGTGTGGCCTCTGGCACCGATCCATCGGTTGTTTGTGGAACCAACAATTAACAAATTCCCAAATCAAGAGAGAAGCATAGACGATGGTCAATGAGGGGACTTTGTGTGCTGAGATGATGATGATGATGGTGGTGATGATGGTGGTGATGATGATGATGATGGTGATGATGTTGATGATGGTGGTGATGATGATGATGGTGGTGGTGATGATGATGGTGATGATGTTGATGATGGTGGTGGTGATGATGATGGTGATGATGTTGATGATGGTGATGATGATGATGGTGATGTGATGGTGATGATGGTGATGGTGATGATGGTGATGGTGATGATGGTGATGATGATGATGGTGATGATGATGGTGGTGATGATGATGATGGTGATGGTGGTGGTGATGATGGTGATGATGATGGTGATGATGATGGTGATGATGTTGATGATGGTGATGATGATGATGGTGATGATGATGGTGATGATGATGATGGTGATGATGATGATGATGATGGTGATGATGGTGGTGATGATGATGATGGTGGTGATGTTGATGATGGCGGTGATGATGATGATGGTGGTGATGTTGATGATGGCGGTGATGATGGTGATGATGATGATGATGGTGATGATGATGCTGGTGATGTGATGTGATGATGATGATGGTGATGATGATGATGGTGATGATGACGATGGTGGTGATGGTGATGATGGTGATGGTGATGGTGATGATGACGATGGTGGTGATGATGATGGTGGTGGTGGTGGTGGTGGTGATGGTGGTGATGTTGATGATGGCGGTGATGATGGTGGTGATGATGGTGATGATGGTGATGGTGATGATGATGATGGTGGTGATGGTGATGATGATGATGATGGTGGTGATGATGATGATGGTGGTGATGATGGTGGTGATGATGGTGATGATGATGGTGATGATGATGATGGTGGTGATGTTGATGATGGCGGTGATGATGGTGATGATGATGGTGATGATGATGATGATGGTGGTGATGTTGATGATGGCGGTGATGATGGTGATGATGATGGTGATGATGGTGGTGATGGTGATGATGATGGTGGTGGTGATGATGATGATGGTGGTGATGATGATGGCGGTGATGGTGATGATGATGATGGTGGTGATGATGATGATGATGGTGGTGATGGCGATGATGATGATGGTGATGATTTAAGTTCTAACCTTATCCATCCATCTATCATCCATTCATCCCTCCATCTTCTCCCTCTTCTCCTGTTCAGGGTGGTGGGGGTGGAGCCTATCCCAGCAGCCTTTACCCTGGACAGGTCACCAGAGATGTACCGATTCCACTTTTCTTGACTGATTCTGATTTCCAGTTTTTCGATCATGTGACTTGCGGATACTATTTTTGCTGATTCCAATGTTCTATCTCAGAGTGATACTTGACAAAATAGAATAACCTAAAAACGAACTTTTCTCCAATTTGTAACATTTATCATCAAAATTACGGACTAATTTCTAACCCTAACCCTGCACCCTGGTTCTGAGCTTTTCCCACTGGCGTTAGCTGCTTTCCTTTGATAGCTTCCTCCAGCTGGTGGAGGTTGAAGGGTCTGATTAGGTTGTTGGTTGCTGCTGGTTCTCACTGACATGAACCCTGAATTCCCATTAGTCCGGCTTCTTCGGTAGTTTTTGAGATCAACAGGCTGCACACAGTGTTTTATATTGAAAACTGACCAGATGTACCGTGATAAAACGTGCCCTTTGCAGACTGATGTCTGACTGATGTGCTGTCTGTCAACAATAAACTGCGCTGCTCCTCCCTGCTCAGCAGCGCAAACACACGACCCTGACCAGCCTGTTACTGGCCAGGCTGGTTTATGGCTCTGTTTGATTTTATGTTGTATTTCATGGAATGAAAAACCTTTCCGTAATTCCATTAAGTTGACTGATGAGTAAGTTTGCCTGCTCTTCCTCAGGTGATTTTGTAATCGTGGATCCTATCGAGGAAGGAGAGAAAGTGAAGGCAGAAATCAGCTTCATTCTCTACAAGGATCACATCCAGCATCTGCAGAAGCAACAGCTGTGGTGGGTGGAACTCCACCACCGCATCTCTGATCCCACGATCTCTGCAATCACTCTGATCACATGATCCACGATCTCTGCAATCACTCTGATCACATGATCCACGATCTCTGCAATCACTCTGATCACATGATCCACGATCACTCTGATCTCTGCAATCACTCTGATCACATGATCCACGATCTCTGCAATCACTCTGATCACATGATCCACGATCACTCTGATCTCTGCAATCACTCTGATCACATGATCCACGATCACTCTGATCTCTGCAATCACTCTGATCACATGATCCACGATCTCTGCAATCACTCTGATCACGTGATCCATGATCACTCTGATCTCTGCAATCACTCTGATCACGTGATCCACAATCACTCTGATCTCTGCAATCACTCTGATCACATGATCCACGATCACTCTGATCTCTGCAATCACTGATCACATGATCCACGATCACTTGTATTATAGAGTGTAACCAAGTGCATTGTGATTGTCTCGGTTCAGGCCAGACGGCTTTATGGAGGAGTCACCAGTGGAGGACAAAACCAGCAGAGAGCAGGGGGAGCAGGACAAGGAGGAGGAGGAAGATGTCAGCAGCTCTGAGGATGATGATGCGGATCTCTTTGTGAATACCAACCGCTGTAACTACCAGTACAGTGAGAGTGAGGATGAGGAGGACAGTCAGACAGCAGACGAAGAGGGAAGGACAGACACCACTGTGTAAGCAGGGCAAGAGACAGGTTCCCTCTGTGCTAACGGACTGATGATGATGATGATGATGATGATGTAACAGCTCCTTGGGACATTGGTAGGTGATGGCCTGCTGGACTCTGTCCTGGACTTCCTGGCTGCCTCTCGGGACTCAGCAGAACCAAATAAGTTTTACTGGTGGAAAAAAGTGTAAAGGTGACTGAAATTTTTCAAGAATTCTGTTGTTGAGGGTGTGAATGTTAAATTCTGCCGGAACGTTTCTGCTCAGCTCAACGATGGTGTGTTGACCTCTGAAAAGTTTGATTCTCCTCTCTCCTTCGGATTTCCATCAAACCCTGGAGCCAGTATTTATTTTCAATGTACTGGTATATTTACAGGTTCACAGTCATTCAAGGGGCTACACAAGTGGTTGAAATGTAATCAGTCACATTGTGACCTGCAGCCACGTTCCAGTCAGGAGCCCAAGAATCTTCGAGGGCTGCTTGGCGTGTACACACAGAACTGTGCTGCAGACGTCCTGCCGCCCAGGGAAACCGCCATCGATCCAGATTCCCTCTGCAATCACACCTCTTGAATTGGGTTTCCATGAAAATAAGAGCAATCATGTAAAAACTCAGTAGTTGAGATATGTGTGGAAAATTGTGGTTTAAGTCGCCTTTCTTTAACCCTGTTAATAAAGTGGAGACTAAAAAGATGAAGGTCTGTTTAAAATTCCCCATCAGACCCTGATGGAGGCCCAAGGTCCTGGAAGCTGGAACAACCACGAAGATCAAGAGGACTTGTATCGATATATACTTTCAGGTGCACACAGACAGGACAGTGAATCCACAGGGTTCCCACGCGTCCTGGAAAACCTGGAAAATTACCAATTTTCCAGTCATGGAAAATGTATGGAGAATGAGAAAAAAGGACGAATGTACCGGAAATGGTTGATATTTCCTGGAAAATTATTTTTCCTCCTGCCTTGTGAGCGAATGATGATGGGTTAAAAGTTACGTGCATGTAGTTAACTGTCACTGTGCTTCTCTGCTGCCAGCCGGTGCAGCGCCAGCGTGACACCGCCGGCCAATCAAATTTGCATTTCAGTTTAGAGCAGTTCTGCAACCCCGTGTTTCCAGTTTATTCTGTTGCTGGATTTAGCGACTTTTCAGATGCCGTTAAGGATTTAGACCCTAGAGATCAAACTAGCGACTCCAAGTTGAAAAGTGTCGCTGGTGTCGGTCCACCAGTGTGAGGTCTTCCTCTCCCGCGGCCGCAGCCTCCTCTCGTTCTAAATTATAGCCATGGACTGCACACAATGTATTAGTAACAAACATGGAAACAATCTGGATAAATGCAAGTTACAACTGTAGAAAAGAAGACTTCCAAAGAGTGAGGGGGACAGAGACGTGGAGTATTGACGTCAGAACTTGTCTCTGTAGCCGCTGAAAAAGTCCTGGAAAATAATTTCAGGGAAAGTGTGGGAACCCAGGACACCTTTGGAGAGGAAGAAATGGTACCTAGCCAGTAGATGAAGGTGCAGCTGTATCTCAGGGAGGAAGCTGAAAGAACCTGCCCATGGACCAGTCAGGGAGGGTTAGACTAAGCCCATATTTCCTCGATCAGCAGCATACAGATGCTGTCAAGAGAAATATTTGGACTATGGACATTTACGGTGCAGCAGTGGTCAGCACTGTGGCCCCCAGCAAGAAGGTTGTGGGTGGAGCCCCGGCTGGAGCACGG
The DNA here is from genome assembly GCF_037954235.1 of Aulostomus chinensis. Lineage (NCBI taxonomy): Eukaryota > Metazoa > Chordata > Actinopteri > Syngnathiformes > Aulostomidae > Aulostomus > Aulostomus chinensis. The sequence goes on along the minus strand of NC_141332.1, from coordinate 7,104,980 downwards.
GGTCTTTCTGTGTGAGTCTCCATGTTCTCCCTGTTCCTGCTGGGTTCTGTCTGGTACTCCAGCTTCCTCCACAGTCCAAAGACATCAAGAGGGACCAGGTTAATCCAGACTCTAAATTGACCGTAGGCGTGGCTGGGAGAGCCAATGGTTGTCTGTCTCTATGTGTTGGCCCTGCCATGGACTGGTGACCTGTCCAGGGTGAAGGCTGCTGGGATAGGCTCCACCCACACCACCCTGAACAGGAGAAGAGGGGGAACATGGAGGGAGGGATGGAGGGATGATGGAGGGATGGGTGGATGGATGGATGATGGATGGAGGGATGGAACAGGACTTTTTTTTAATTAAAGCATTTCACCATTTAAAATATGTCTCATCATTTTTTTCCTCACAATGACAAATCTGTAGATGAAGGTTCTGGATTAACAAACCGTCACTTTTATTGATTCTTGACCAAAGCACAAGGTTACGCTGTTGCAGGATGTGCTTGCTGATGGAGAATTGTTGGGTGGAGGTTCATTGAAGGAGGGAGGTGCTGGACCTGCTCTACTTGGAAAGAGTCAGGACAGAACTTTGGTTGGGGTTTGGTGACACCCTAATAAACCTGACTTGACCACACATTCCCATGCCTCCTCTGAAACATGTAGAAACATGACTGGAAAAGGCGCAACATGTTTCTCTCCATCAGTGCTGCTGCTGCAAAAATGCTGTTCAACACTGTGAATTTGGATTTCAAATATCTCCAAAGTCCAACTAAGATCATGGTACGTGTCTGGATATATATTTTTTTGCATAAAGGTCCATGTAGCGTTTCCTGAAAACTGAGTGGAAATGTTCAGAAATCCCCCAAAACTCTGCATATGAACAGGTCATGCTGGAACCCAACAAGGACAGACCTGAGCTGTTTCAGGAGGAATTCTGCTGAGAGGATCTGCTGGGGCACTGGATGAGTGAGCATCGGCCTCCTTGTCCAGGCACATTGAATGTTGTCACTGGACTTTGACCCGTTCAGCTGAGACGAGTGTTGGTGACTCCTGAGATCTGTGGACGCGGCACCAACTGCCATCAGGCTCTTGAAGAATAATCCTTGAATCTTCCATTCATGTCCGATTCATTCCCCTTCTTGTCAGCAGCTCTCAGGGCGACATCCCAGCACTGCGTCTGTGTGTTCTTCATGTCGGCCCACAGCTGAACCATCTGGCTTGGGCTTCGTTTGTGGACCATTATGATCGTGTGGTAGACGCACGGTCTGTCCTCTTCATTTTTTGCGAAGTCAAATGAGAGGAAGGCCGGGTGGTGGATGGGGTAGGCGTCCAGCCGTGCCATACACATTCCTACAAAAACATCATCAATGGGGAACAGGTGAACCCTTCTGGATATTTGGTTCAGGCGTTGGGCCAGCAGCCCTGAGTACAGCACCCCTCCCCCTCCAGCGTACGAGGGGTAGAGACCCTTGTAGAAACTGTCCGGGATGAAGTACTTGGACTCGTAGACTCGGTTGGGTGCAGCTGCACTGATGACATCTCCAACCATGAATTCCTCCATGGTTCCTTTTGCCTCTGGCAGTCTCACCTGGTCCTGGAGGTAGGTGATCATGTTGGGCGTATGAACAAAAACATCATCATCCCCCTTAAAGACAAAGCGGGTGTGGCTGCAGTAGCATGAGAACCAGCCCCAGAAGAGCACATCCTTCAAGGTGAGGTTGAAGAACGTGTCACTGAAGTCCCACTGTAGAATGTCTCCATATTCTTTTGCCTCCTTCTGCAGAAGCTGCACTATGTCCACGCTCAGTTCTTCAGGGCTTTCTTTGCCCAGCAGGAAGACCCTCCGGATGTACCCACCACCTCCTCCCCTGCTCTTCCTCTGCTGTCCTGCCGCCCAGCCCACCTGGCCCCAGGTCTGTCGGATGGCCTGGCGGTTCCTGAAGTTCAGCTCTGAGGTCTTGATCGCCAGCAGAAGCAGAGAGGGCTCTTTCTCATCCCTTGCCCCAGCTCCACATGTTCCATCTGGCTGGATGAGGACTGGGTAGTCTCTCCTCATCATGTGACTCACAAACCTTTGCATCTGCTGTGGGAGTTTGTCAAAGTTTCTACTCATGCTATCTGAGCCAGCACCTCCAGAGAAGCTTAGTTTTAGGAGGGAATTAAATATTCTCTTACTTTCTAATCTCGTTTTGTGGTGTTGGGGAAGCAGAATGGGGTTGAAATGGCGGTCAACATCCAGCTGGAGTTTGTTCCACAGGGCGTCTTCATGGAGCTTCCAGAAAGTTTTAGGCATTGAGGCAAAGCTGTCATTTGTAAATGTTCCTGAAGCCACAAAGTGAACATGTTCTATCCCATGAACTCGGGTCCCATGCAAGACTCTGGTGTTTATGTTCAGACACACCATGGCACTGATGTAGATGAACAGCAGCGCCAGGCAGATGCAGGGCATGCACACACAGCCCAATGCATTCCACCAGCGACAGTAGCACCGTGCCATTCACCTGCAAACACACAGACAGCAAATCTGGTCCTTAGTTATGTACCATTAGTGAGTGGGCTGGTGAACAAATGTTTGGTTGAAGAGAAAGAACAGCAGGACAACCCATTTCAATTTGTCTGAGCCAATAAATAAATCATAGACAAGAAGGCGACTCAGAGAGAACCTCACCTGACATCCAGCAGCTTCAGAGACCCGGTGTGACGCGCCTGTTGGGTGGAAAGCTGCTGCTAAAGCCAAGAACGATCACGTAAATGACCAGATGGGATCAAGATAACTAAGGAAGAGTGCAATCTTTGCCCGACTTTTTCAGATGAAGACTCCCTCGTTCACTGTCTGAGTAAAGTTAGTGTCCAACTTATGTCTGAGTCCAAACAAGGCTGTGTCAGTCTGCGGCGCTGCGGTCTGATGAGGCTCCTGTGCTTCTGTGACTCAGCAGCTCTCCAGAGGGCAAGGAGACAAGCAGCAAACTGGAAAGACACGTTACCTCAGAGCAATCAAGGAGGAGGCTGCTGACTCGCTCAGGTGGTCGAGTGGGTAGAGCGTACGTCACATTGTCACAAAAATAAATTCCTAAAAAAAAAGGAGGAGGCTGCTAATGTGGCTAGAACTCATGGGAGACCATCTTCACAGCCACACACACATCCAGCAGGGCTGACACACCGCAGCTGTGTGACCACCGGCTACCAATGGAAACACCAATATCATCCAGAATCTTGTTGGCTCAGGACCTCATACGTCCCTGCAGAACAGGTTTGGCAGCTGGTGAACAACTGGATCATTCACACCCTGGAGAATTCCAGTCTGCTCTGAGCCTCGGCCAGCAGGTCCAACTGGAATTGTGGATGGAAACCATGTCTTGTGTGCTGGGAGTGTCCTGTCTGTCATTGTTGGGCTTTAAAATTTGCACCAACTCACATTCAACCACAAATACTTCCCAGATACCTTGATAATACCAGATACTTCCCCCAGTACTTGCACACCAAACTGTCCAACATTCAGACCGACTGGGACATTTTGTCCTTCACATACATAGAAACAACAGTTGCTGTAAATATACTTTAGCTGTCAGTCATGAAGAGTTGAGGACTCCAAGTGGGGACTGTGACCATTAATGCATCAGGAAATTAAGAACATGTTTAGGGAGGTAATAAGTCACCCCATGCTGGTCTTAAGGGGCACTTCAAGCTTTGGGTGAAGCCCACCTGACATATGGATCACTAGTGGGCTCCATTTTTAGTTAGTCCTGCTGCAAGGAGGTCTTGCTGCTCTGATCTCCTTCAGTTATCAACTTCACCATCAGGGGGTGACACTGAGTTAGTCGACAGCCCCTGACCGCAGATGGCGGTGGAGGCCTCCAGAACTGCTGCTCAACTGCTTCCTTTCACAGTTTGGCAGACACTCAGACAGCTTCAATCTACTTTTCTAAACTCACAAATGACTTTTCTTTAAAACATAGCTCTTATCTTCAGTGTGAGGTTCACCACAAAAGTTGCTGCTGGGCGCTCCAGCGAATTCATCCTCCAAACAGAGACAGAACACAATTACTGCTAACGCTCTTAATTTCAAAAAGACATGACACACTGCAGCTACGGGACATTCACACAAACAGGCATATCTTAGTCCTCCAGACACGGTCGCTGCACGTCTCTGCATTGCTGTGAGGAAGCAGCTGGGCGTCGACGCATGGAGGAATGTAAAGACCACAAAGACTGCACACGTTCGACTTCAACCTTCATTTATTTCTCACTGTCTCACAGCAAAAACTGCAGCTGAGAAGCCTGTAGAGAACAAAACCCAAGTCAGTAGTTATGTGACATAAGCACATCAGAGAACACATCAGAGAACACATCAGAGAATACATCAGACAACACATCAGAGAATACTAGGGAGACAGCAGCCTAACCAGGGTCAGAGTATCGCTATGGAGACCACTGCAGACCTGCAGGGTGAACGGAATCACTTCAGATTCAAGGTAATTTATTCAGTAGCTCAGTAAAACTTAGTATTAATACACGTGGTAGGAAGGGGTGTGTGTGTGTGTGGGGGGGGGGGGGTGTGTGTGTGTGTTAGTGGTTTAGTTGACAACAGCAGAGGAACACATCCTGTTGATCCCACAGGCGCTGGACCCTCTGTACAGGTAGTAGTAACCCTGGAGTAGAGAGAGGAGAGTTAAACACATACAAACACACACACACACACACACACACACACACACACACACACACACACACACACACACACACACACACACACACGATCCCTGAGAGGCTCTTGTGGCTGTCAGAGCTGCTCATCAAACTTGTGTCAGGTATGTAGATCAAACACAAGTCCGACCAATGAGAGACAAGCAGCTCTGGCGTGTTTGTGCTCAACTCCTGAACATTCAAGTATTCTAGATACGGCCGCCAGGTGCACATGGCACCTGGATCCTCCCACCACCTCCACCTGCTGCCGCCGGCCGTCTCACCTCTTCTCCATAGTCCTCCCCCCAGCTGTTCTTGATGGCCCAGAATGGGACTCCAGCACCTGTAGGGACAGAGACAGGGCTCACAACTGGCTGCTGCCATGGTGTTGTGTCCTAGCACACGGCAGGAACACCTGGGTCCGGGTCCTGCTGCTCAGCACATCTGTCAGACTGTTACGGCCAGTGCCTGCCCCCCCATCTGTGTTTATGCAAACGTTCTGGTCTCTGGTCCCTGATTGGATGCCAATGACAGAGGTGTGGTTCCTGCCGCCCACTCTTCTAAAGCCTGGCAGAGCCATTCACCTGGCGGCCAACGCACTGCACGCCCCGGCAGAACTGTGTGGTCTCTGAGGCCGAGCAGCCAGTGTGTCCAAAAGGGTTTGTGCTGGGAGCAACAACAGAGAACCGCTCCCAGTTCACACAGGGCTGTGGTATCTGTCTGGACCCACCAGAACACACGGGGGGCCAACTTTCGCATGGTTCTGTTTTCCCACCAGTGTTCCAGCTGGTGAGGATCCTTTTAGCTCAACCTTCAGACCGTTAGTGGTAAGTTCTCCTGATGAGGACTCTGTTTCTGTTCCATTACTTTGATAAGAGCAACACCACCAGTTCTTTTCCTTCGTTACCTTTGGTATCCAGCTTTAATAGTTTTATTGATACCAGTTATAACTGGTTTCATGTTGCTTCCCTTTCCCTGAGCCGGATCGCAACCAAGACATGTGAGCCGGCCTTGATGCCTCAACTCCAATGGTATGGACCAAGCTGACCCACCACCAGCAGGACCAGTATCAGTATAAGCACCAGCAACAGCAGTGCCAGTATCAATACAAGCACCAGCAGGACCAGTACCAATACAAGCACCAGTAGGACCAGTACCAATACAAGCACCAGCACCAGCAGGACCAGTACCAATACAAGCACCAGCACCAGTAGGACCAGTACCAATACAAGCACCAGCACTTGCAGGACCAGTACCAATACAAGCACCAGCAGGACCAGTACCAATACAAGCACCAGCACCAGCAGTGCCAGTATCAAAACAAGCACCAGCACTTGCAGGACCAGTACCAATACAAGCACCAGCAGTACCAGTACCAATACAAGCAACAGTACCAGCAGGACCAGTACCAATACAAGCACCAGTACCAGCAATACCAGTACCAATACAAGCACCAGTACCAGCGGGACCAGTACCAATACAAGCACCAGTACCAGCGGGACCAGTACCAATACAAGCACCAGTCCCAGCAGCAGCCTCGATGGTGTGATATTCGGGCCCAGCTGAGCGGCTCTGGCTCGTCCACCGTGAGGCCTGTCAGCAGTGCAGCACCAGTGTTTGAACCTCCCACAGATATGCGAGCGTTCTGCTGCTGGTCACAATAATGCAGACGGCGCCGTTCAGCTGGGCCCTGAAGTGCATTTAGTCCATCTGGATCTGACTGGAGGTCATACGATGCTCATAATAAAAATATGGCAGCCATATTTGTTAGTGGCCACCTCAATCACGTACGTTGCCCGTATCCCACCATCAGCACGGCGTGGTCGATCATCCAGGGGTTGCAGAAGATCTTGAAAGGGTGTGACACTCCCTTCCTGTAGAACTGCAGGTGCAGAGTAGCACAGGTTAATGTGATGATGTAAGCACAAGCACAGTGACATCGTAAGTGTTTCTGGTCTGCCGCAGCGACAGCGTACCTGCATGGCAAAGGCATTCAGAGCCACAGAGATCGGACCATTCTCTGCCAGCCAGGCTGCGATTTCTGAGCCACAGGAGAAGAACATCAGTCCGTTTCGCATCCGCACACACAAGAAAAGCCGTTCTTGAGGTCAGAGGTCAACATGCTAGCGGACGCGCGGAGGACCCCTCTGACGATGACGCAACCTCACTCACCGCTCTCGTCTTTGGAGAGTTCCACCGAGCTGTTGATGTAGGCCGCCACCTTCCTGCTGCTGAAGTCGCAGTTCTGTTTGCGTCCGGTGTAGGAGTAGTCCCTCTCCGACTCCAGACCGCCTGGACCACACCCATGAGTCAAGTCCTTCATTGTGAAGGAAACCAGCAGGTAGAAAGTGCTTGCTCACACTCACCAAGCCTCTCGATAGCTTCATAAGCATTTGAGGGCAGCCCGCCTCTGCACGCCTGGTCCAGCCCATCGCAGTCAACCAGCTCTGTGATTGGCAGATCAATAAACCAATCAAACTGGGCCATCAACAGAGATAACTGGTTCTTGTGCAGGAGAAGTTTACCTTGCTCAGACAATGACAGCAAAGTTCCATTTTTTAGAAACCACTGTCCTTCAATATTCCCTGTGACAGAAAACGCCCAGCAAGACCCACACATGCCCTGCGCACGCGCACACACACACACACACACACACACACTCATTAGCAGGACATATCACTGATCAGCTGGTCACGTGAGCAACTGCATCCATGGCTCTCGTCACCTCCACCAGCTTTACTAACTGACCTATCCACAACTGATGCTACCTGGTTTTTAACAGGGCTGACAGCACCGTGATCCCTCCAGTCCCAGCTGTCGGGGGCGGGGCCTTGGGCGCGAGAGGCCGGTTTCATTGGCCGTTGGAGAGTCCACTGACTCAGCAGCGGGTTCAGATATGTAGAGCGAAACTCGTCCTCTTGACAGACAGAAGGAAAGAAGTCAGATGTTGATGTGAAAGACAGGAAAGCAAAAAGTGCATTTCCTCATAAACAATGTGGAGACACACACGCACACACACACACACACACACACCAGTGAGGTCGCTGAACTTGGTGATCCCGTACTCTGCTGAACCCTGATCCACAGACTGGATCTTCTCAGCAGTCCTTAGGTTCTGGTGGAAGATCTGCAGACGGCGCTCCGCCTCTACAAGGGGAACACATCAGCGTGTTTGAAAGAACATCCAGACTCCTCCTGCTTCCAGGGGCTATGCTAACACTTCCCACCCGCTATCATTCACTGTGCTAAGCTAAGCAGCGTAGCTGTCAGCTCTGATGGTGTGGATCTGTGCATCTGACCGATGGGTTCCTCCATCTTGGACTCTCAGGTATTGCTGGACTCCGGTCATGGGAAATCTCACACATGCTCTCGCTCTCTCTCTCACACGCTTGCTCTCTCTCTCTCACACACTTGCTCTCTCTCTCTCTCACACACACACTTGCTCTCTCTCTCTCACACACACTTGCTCTCTCTCTCTCACACACACTTGCTCTCTCTCTCTCACACACACTTGCTCTCTCTCTCTCACACACACTTGCTCTCTCTCTCACACACACACTTGCTCTCTCTCTCACACACACACTTGCTCTCTCTCTCACACACACACACACTTGCCCTCTCTCTCTCACACACACTTGCTCTCTCTCTCTCTCACACACACTTGCTCTCTCTCTCTCTCACACACACTTGCTCTCTCTCTCTCTCACACACACACACTTGCTCTCTCTCTCTCACACACTTGCTCTCTCTCTCTCACACACACACACACACTTGCTCTCTCTCACACACACTTGCTCTCTCTCTCTCTCACACACACACTTGCTCTCTCTCTCTCTCACACACACACTTGCTCTCTCTCTCTCTCACACGCTCTCTCTCTCTCTCACACACACACACTTGCTCTCTCTCGCTCTCTCTCTCTCTCACACACTTGCTCTCTCTCTCTCCCACACACACACACATACTCACCCTCTTGGCTGCTGTAGACTTTCTTGTATTTCATCATGAAGTCTTTAAACTGGCCTAGCAGCTCCACAGACTCCTGATACACACGCACACACACACACACACACACACACACCAGTCAAAGTGATTATTGCAGGTGTGTTTGAGGTCTGTGGCTGAAGGAAGTCAGTGTGTGGACCTGCTGGCTGCTGGACGGGTCCCTGGTGGCCTCCTCCACTTCAGCATCAGCTGCAAACAAAGACAAACGACGGGAACACGTCAGCGTACATACAACATGTGTGTAGTTGACCTGCAGCGGGTGAATGGATGCAGCAGCGGGAGGCTGCTCTGCGGTGTTTGACATGGCTCCCCCTGGGCTGAGCTTCTTCACCTGTCAATCACCCTGAGTGGCATGTGGGGGTTCCACTCAGCTGAGTAAACATCAGTGTTGTATGACATTTCTGTGTTGGGGGTCAAACATGAGGCTCAGGCTGCCAGCATGAAACTGAGCTCACACGTCACGCCATTGTTCTAGTCTCTGTTCCAGCAAGTTCTCTGGTTCCCACCTTTGGGTTGGCACTTCTGTTTGAGCAAAGTTGAGGTTCCCTGCCATGGAACGTCCCAAACCTCGAACACACAAACCTCCGTCTGAAAAACCCAATACAGAGCAGGGACAGGACATTGAGCATGAAGAGGAATCATGGGTTCTAAGCTTCTTAACAACACAGAACACAGAACACTGATGAGAACACCAGTGGATCACGCCGGTGTCAAACCCCAGTCATGAGATCAGATGACGGTTGGCACACAACTACTCTGCTGTAGTAACACATCAACACACACACACACACCTACCTTGAGTTTGTGTAACTCGGGGTAGAAGTCACATGTCCTCAGCGTGCTGGATTTCTTACACTGGGTGTTACTGAGTTCCACTGTTAGAGTGTAGCGGACCCCCTTCACCAGCTGCAAGCACACACACACACAAACACACACACACACACACACACACACACACACCCTTTCAGCCACATTCTATGGTGTGAAACGTCACAAGCCAAACACTATGGTTACCCTCTGACTTCATAATTACAGACATTACACCATCCACTGACTCCTCAGGTGTTGAGACGTCACTCTTCAGATTCTTTCATTACTTGAACTGATGAAAGATTTATGACCAATCAGATGTAGCCAATCATCAATATGATGAGCTAGCTTGTGTTTTGGTACTAGATGCTCGTGCCTGAGCAGCCGGGCTGAAAAGATGGACACGCTGAGAAAATTCACATCATCCGGGAACTATCAAGCAACTTCGAGCCAATAAAGCGACTTCCGGTCACCCTGACAGATGCCATTACTGAGGTACAACATGCCAGCAAGCTGGTGGGTGCTAGCATAAACCACCAACATGAAACATCTGACAGTCTTTGAATTTGTGCATTTGGAATATTGTTGTTGTTTGTACCGCAGTGAGTAGTTTGCACTTTTGTTTTGAAGGGGACCTCTGTTGTTTCCGGTTTCACTAATCACCGACGCAAATCGCCTCCCTCTTGTTTACTGAACATCAAACACGCCTAATGCGACCTTGTCGCGCGGCCCGGTGTGCTACATCGGTACCGATGTCGGAGAAACGCGGTGGTGCACCTGCTTGGTTGCTGACAGGAGCCGGCGGACACGGCGGAGGTGCAGGGCGTTGGAAGCCATGTTGTATCGCTCCTCGGCGAACTGCAAAGCCTTCTGTAGGCCTGGGTCGGACTCCTGAAGCGGGATGGGAGACCCGGGAGGCCCGAACAGAGACTGTCCCAGGTCCTCGCCAAGCGTCAGCACAGAGCCCCCAACGGCGGCCAAGGCCAGCCAGAGTGAGAATCCCAGCATCGTGATCGCGGCGGAGGAGACGGGAGACTGACGCTGGGGCTTCTTCCTCTGGATCAGCGTGGTGTGTTCAGGGACATCGAGTAAACATCACAGGCAGTTGCGACACGAAGGATCTAATTTAGGATCCCGGCAACACCTGTATTATCAAAATATATAATAAAATGTTTTGTGTACTACTGTAATGTGTCTAATACTGTAATGTGTGTCCTACGTTTTTTCAGCGTGGTTTTGCTTTCATTCACCACCAGAATCATTCGAAATAAAAACATCACAAAAAAATCCACATTTTCATGCCCCCCCCCCCCCACCACGCCTATGGCTACACGTCAGCCTCTGTATTCGCTCCCGTCAATCATCCGTCAATGCTACGGGATGGTTTCACATTGGTCACTGTACTCGGATCCTAACTGCATTTCAACATCTAGGATTGCCGTGACACTACCAAATACTACCACTGGAGGGCAGCACATACCCGCCAACCCGCTTCTGACTTGACGCGGCACTTGTTTTGAAGGAGGTGACTATGACGTCATTCTAGGGGACTTGAACCGGAAGTAATGATGCTGGCGCTAGCGGAGCATACTGCCTTAGCAGCGCTAGCAGGACGTAGCAGGCTGTCTGTTGACACCTGCTAAGCTAATGCCCCAAACTAGCCTGAAGCCGTGACAAGAAGAGCCTGACAGTGACGTTAGCTGCCGGTTAGCCAGCGCACCGTTTACCGCTGCGGAACGTTATGAAGAATTCCCCTTCAGGGAGCCTGTGGTTGCGTTCATAGCAGTGGCCCTGAGCAGAGGTCTGACCGGCAGACATGGAGGCTCCGGGGATTGAAGACATGTTTGACTTTCGTCGGTAAGTCAGCCGACGGGGCGAGCTAATGTAGTGCTAAGCTAACCAGGTGTTAGCCGCAGCTCCTGGCGTCAACGTCATTCAGTATTAAACCGCCGCCTGATAGACGCTAGCTAACCAGTAGCCTGATTAGTTCTCTGAAAGCATGCAGCAAACTAGCCAGTCCGGCTCCTCGCCAGTGACGCCTGCACGTCCCGCTGTGGTCACTGGCGCTCGGCTCAGTGCAAATGGAGGCCGGCAGAACTAACGAGGTGTCTCCAGGTGGCCGAGGGTGTTTTTCTCCATAATTCAGTGACAGTAGTCAACAGCATCTTCAACCCGCGGATGCTGCTAGCGTCCCCCAGCTACACGTCGCCCAGCCACACGTCCCCTCAGCTAGATGTTCCCCAGCTAGAGGTCCTCTCGGCTACAGGTCCCTCCGCTACACGTCACCCAGCCACACGTCCCCTCAGCTAGATGTCCCTCAGCAAGACGTCCCCCAGCTACATGTCCCCTCAGGTACACGTCCCTCAGCTAGATGTCCCCCCCAGCTAGACGCCCCCTCAGATGTCCCCTTAGACACACTCACACGTCCCCCAGCTAGCATCTCTCAACTAGACGTCCCCTTAGTTAGACGTCCCCTCAGCTGAACATCCCCTTAGACACACTCACACGTCCCTCAGCTAGACGTCCCCTCAGATGTTATAAGTTGACGTGCGTTAGTCAAATACTCTGAGACTGAAACGGTTCCACGGCGTTTAACATGTCACTCAAGCAGAACTGGAGGCGCTGGTTTCTGCAGCAGTGATCCGGACCACTGGACTCGCTGAGTCCATGGTGGAGACACGTGTGATTACGAGAGTGGATGATTGTGGTGGGAAAAGGGAACTAGACAGCATAATGCTGACTCAGTGTTGAAGCAGGTGGTAAAGTTATTTGTTTATGTGGAGTTTTCACATTAAATGTCAGAATTTAGCGAACCCCCGCATGCTTGAGAAATGGGACCTTCTACCTAGACACAGACCTGTAGTTTTTCCTGTTGGTGCTGTTGGAATACATGGTGATGGACCGCCAGACTCATCCCAAGACCTGCTAATGTTGAAAAATGGGTGTTTATATTCTTTCTCTTTATTAAGAAGAAGTACTAACTTTAAACATGATGCCAGGAGACATGAACAGCAGCCATGTTGAGATCTGGTTGTGGCTGGAATGTGAACTGGAGACCGGGTTGCTGCGTCCGGCTCACAGCCCCCTCTCTCTCTCTCTGTCTCTCTCTCCTGCACAGCTTCCCCAAAGATCCACTTCTTCTCCTGCTGTTGCTGATTTACTTTCCAGTCGGCATCTGTTTGATGTTAATACGGATTTTTATTGGTGTCCATGTGTTCTTGGTCAGCTGTGCCCTTCCAGAGTGTTTTATTAGAAGGTAGGTATATTGATCGTGTATTCATCTGTTATGAATATAGTCTGTATCTAATGTCCACACATCTCTCAGGAGACTTCAAGGTCCAAGTTTCACCCTTTGGCTCACTGGCCAAGCTCAGCTTTTTTCCACTGGCTAAAATAAAACATCGCCTGTTTTTAGCCAACTGCATTTCATCTCGCTCACTCGACAGGGTTTCCTGCTGCACTTTATAGCCGAGGCGGCCACCTAAGCAACAAATGCCTGCCGCCTTAACTAACATCTTCCAAAAAAAGAAAACGATATTGGCCGTGTTATTCAGTCCTGCTCTCTTCCTTTCATTCCAAACGTGACCAATGCCAGTCTCACTTCTCAGCACAACTCGTTAAAACACGTGTCATGAATCGGAAATCAGTATTTAAATCTTTAAGTACAGCAGGTCTATGTGGTTTGCCTCTGAATGGTGGGACGCGTCCCAACAGCGACACCTGCTGGTTGAACGTCTTTGCGCTTTGTCGCTGTCTGACAACTTTCGCCATCATCCGGGAAAAAAGAAAAATAAAACTTTTTGGGAAGACGTTCATCTGGAAGTTGGCCAACTGACCCTCCTCCTCCTCCTCCTCCTCCTCCTCCTTAATATAATAATTTTTTAATATTTAGAGTTTATTAAATTATTGTTCAGTGTAGTGCAGAGTCTGGAGTCTACATCACACAACAACCCCCTCCTCCAACCCCTCGACTAACAAAGTTTCTGCTAGATAATATCAGGTTGAAAACAAACTCAAGGATGTCAGAGCTGGATTATTTAGATACGCTCATCAGTGGTCGACACAGTGCTGAAAAGTATCTTCAGCTCATTCTTAAATTCTCAACATGGGTGCAGAGTTACATTTTTATAAATTTGATGTATACGTCTTCTTTGTATTTTTACATTTACATCCTTATGCTGTTATATTTCGATGTAGGAGTTGTTAATGCCTCTCAACACCTGGAGCCGTGAGAAACACCGTGTCATCTCCTGCATGTCTCGTACATGCGGGATGTCGGCCAATCAAGCTGACTTTATGGACTTGGCGTGTGAATGACCTGAGTATCACTGTACGTCTGAGTGTGTGACCTCAGCCTGTTCACACTAACTTCTCTCCTCGTCATCTCCAGATTTATCGTGAGGGTCATGTGCTCAGTCCTGGGGATGCATGTGAGACAGAGAAACCCTCGTTCCAGGGACAAAAATACCAAGCTCTACATATGCAATCACGTGACCCAGTTTGATCACAACATGATCAACCTCCTGAACCCGTGCTGCACCGTGAGTGTCCTCCACTCATCCTTTTCATGGCTAGACCGCGTTGTGCAACATGTACTGTATGTTAGGAAAATAGGCCTGAACTGCCTCCTGCAGCTGCACACGTCAGGGACATACTGTCTGAAAGCTGTCTGTGGAAGGTGGAGACACGCCACTCAACAACATTTCTCACCGACAGGCATGCTGACCCACTCAAAGATGTTCATGAAAAAGACACTTAACATCCTGGTGTTTGGTCCTTCTCTTGTTATGTGCCAATGAGATTAAGAAGCCACAATCAGAGTATTTTTTTAGCCCAATATTTATTTCTCTTCTGGGAAAAGTAAGTAAAACTTGAATAGCTCACTGTACTCAGGGGCATGAGCAGATTTTGCATCCAATGAAAATACTGTCAGATTTTTGTTGATACGTCATGTGATGCACTGCAGGCCTAAAAGTCTTGCTATTGTACACCTACATTGTGACAGATGTGGCTGTGAAACAGGTAGCAAGTTGATTAAAAAGACTCAATTGGCTGTCAAAGTGTGTTTGGTAGTGTTTGGGACCTGTGGAAGTCTCCATCCTCAGCCTTGCTAATACAGGGCTGACCAGTAGAAGCTTCATAACCTGGTGCTTTTGAGGCTGTAACATGGAGCAGGATGGTAGTGACAGTGTTGTCCCCTGCTCATCAGCCCCAGTTGGAGGGCTCCACAGGCTTTGTGTGTTGGGCCAGAGGGTTCATGGAGATCCAGTCGGCGTCTGGCCAGGGAGCTGTAGGAGAGTCCCTGCAGAGGTACTGCTCCACTGAGGGCACCCCACCGTTGCTCCTGCTTCCTGAAGAGGACACCACCAATGGCCGCACTGGTCTGCTCAGGTTCAGGTAAGAACATCCAGGTTTATGTGTGTAATCTGAACTGTAACTGTGTGGAATTCATCTACACAGCTAACGGTGATTGAACTCAACCAGCCTCAGACGATCATCTGTTTTCAGTCTGCGATTATTGACACTGCTGCTGTTCTCCTTTTATGCTTTTCCATACTCACAACTGTGTACGTACATCTACTGATATCTCTGGACACAACTTCAGTCATGTTCCTGGAATCATTGGGTGTTTCGGGTCTTTCAGCATCATACACCCTCCTTTAGGTGACCCAACCAGGGCTGATCAGACCCCGGCTTGTGTCCAGATGGCTAGCTACCGTGACTCCATGGCTCTCCTCTTTTGGGCCACAGCCATCCCGAGGCTCTCTCTGCCGCATCGGTGGTACTGCCGATGGCTCTCCTCTTCCTCTCTCCCTGGATGCCTAAACTGCTGAAGGCTCTGGCCAAAAAACGGGCTAAAAACCCCCTGCAACTGACCTCCACCGGAAGACACCTTGCTCTCCACCCAGCCTGCTGACAATCACTGACCAGTCCGACGTACTGGGAGAGTTTCCTCTCAAAGGCTTCTTTCTCAGCGATCTTCCCATGGGACCGTCAGCTCCAGCATCACCGCTTGCTTGGTGGACTTTTTCTTTTCTTTTTTCTCTGACATCTCATTCTTTGCAGTATTGATCGTCCCGTGTCCCCCCCCCCCCCCCCCCCACACACACACACACACTACTGATATTTTGGGCCATAGTCCAGTCCCTTCCCAGCTTGACCACTGAAACTTCCTTCTGTTTGGTCTCCCTCAGAGGTCCCTCCACAAACCTCAGCTGGTTCAGAACTCTGCCACCAGCATCATTACCTGGACCCCATCTACCTGTCACATCTCCCCTGCAGCTACGCTGGCTGCCCATTGCTGACCGCATCCAATACGACATCCGACTGTTAACATACGAGACCATCCATAAGTCGCCCCCCATACCTCTCTGACCTGCTCCTCATGAGCTTCCCCACCCTCAGCTCTTCTTCCACCATTAACCTCACTGTCACCTCTGTTCGCCTCACTGCCATGGGAGGCGGAGCTTTCTGCCACTCTGCCCCCAACTCTGGAGAGCCCCCCACCCCCCACCCCCTCCACCTCCAGAACACAGAAACACTGGCACTTTGTAAATCCAGACTCGAAATCTGGTCCATCTCGCCTTCTCTCTTTAATTGTTTTTTTTATTCTTATTGTTTGTATGCACTTGTTTGAATCTATTTTTGCTTTGTAAGGTGACTTTTAGTGTCATGAAAGGCACCACTAAATAAAATGAATTATTATTATTATTATTATAATTATGAGTTCCAGCTCACACACTCACTCATGCTGTGTTTCCCTCTCAGCTCCTGGCCCTTCACGCTGACCGACTCCATTCAGCCGGTGGCCTTACGTGTGACAAGACCACTGATTGCTTTGGTAATGTCATTTAAATTAGCATTGCTGCAAGAAAACAGAGTAAAAGGAAAAGTTATGAAGGATTGGACGAATATCATGAAATATCATTGTTTATTCTGACTGGAAAGGGACCTGGTGAAATTTCTTAATGCAACAAATGTAAGTTAATTTCCTTCAGTCCCACACAGAAGACTTGCTTGATAAATACATGTAAGCCAGGTTTGACTGATATTTTTTCAGCTTTTCGTCATGTCCTGGTTACATGTGGGGGTGACAAGTGTGCCCGGTGCCTCCATTGACTCCGTTGAGCAGTGAAACTGTTGTGGTACTGTCAGGGTCCAGCCTGCTACTACTAGCACCACTGACTGACTTGTGTTTTTCTGCCCACAGAGCACAGAGTCCAGCTGGCTAATGGAGCTTTTGTGGACATTTTTTGCTCCATGTACAGTGTATCATGTAAGGTACTAAATAATTTGTATCATTATTTCTACCAGCAACAGCTTTTTATTTTTAAAACCAGAGTTTCTCTCGTTAAAAGGTCCCAGTGCTGTAAAGTAGATCCCTAAATCTTTATTTATTTATTAGCAGTAGAAAATATAGTTGGCGTTGGGATCAATGATATGATTAATGAGCATCATCATCACTTTTTTCACTCATCAGTTCAAGTCATTTTTAATTTTAGCAGTCAAAAATGATTCTTTGACACAATTGTAGTCAGAGTTTATACATAACACTGCTTTTGGCTTGTCTGTCCAACCCAGTTGGCTCCCACCAGTATCCAGACAAGATGGCGAGTCCTTGCAGGAGTTTGCCAACAAAGTCCAGGAGGTAAACTTCAGCCAGCTGAGCCTCAAATCAGCCTGCTGTCGATCTGTCTGACTGAAGGTTGTGTCTGGCCGTTGTTTTCAGCTGCTGGCGTGTGAGCTGGGCTTGGTCTCTACCAAAATCACGAAAGCTGACAAAGCAGAGCACATCAAAAGGAAAAGACACAGTGCACCACAGACCTCTTCAAGTAAGCCAACTGTTTGATGACATCCTGTCAGCGGCCCTGTGTCCAGTGCACCGCTTATTCTTCTCATCCTGTGAATATGACTAACGTTCCATTTGCCGCTCGTCTCCACTGCCCTCTGAACCTTCTCTGATGTGACACAAACCACGCTGGTACTGTCCAGGAGGTGGGCGGTGGGTCAGGTTCCATTTTCTGTGTGCTTCGTTGCGACGGGGTCCATTCTAGTTCAGCAGGTGCTGGGCTGGGTTCACATGATGCATATGTGGTGAGACAGTGCTCCTGGAGGGGATCCGTGTGCTCACACGAAAAACTGAAAAGGCTTCTCAGCCCAAAAGGGCTGTGTTAGCCAACACTCGAGATTGTGAGCGTGTTACAGACTGATCCAGCTGTGTGTGAGGCATCTCAGCTGATGTGTCTCTGGTTCCAGGTGTCAGACCTGGTTCTCTTGGTCTTGGTTTCATGGTGCACAGTTTGGGAACAGATGAGCATAGGGTTGCAAAGATGGCCCAGCAGGTGAAGGACGTGCTGCCTCATGTCCCGCTCAACGTCATCGCTCAGGACTTGGGTAAGACGCCACATGAGTGCACATTTAGTTCAGCCCTGCCTCTGTGCCGCCGGTCCCTGATGGGCTGTCGGCTCAACCACCTGTTAGGAAACATCATCTTGTTCTGTACAGGCTCTGCAATCCTAAGCCACAGTCTCTTCCCTCTCCTTCGTTCGCTCCACATTCTGAACATAGTTGTATTTGCTCTTGTTTACTTTGCAGCAAAGACTAATTGTGTGGACGCCACCATAACCAATCTACTGGAGAACAAGGATCAGACTCCAGTGGAGGCAAGCGACACGTCAACATCTGGGCCCTCGAAGAGCAGCACGTACCCCTCTGCCTCTGCCCCCACCATCAAGGTTTCCCTCCTCCACTCTGCTGGGCTCATGCAGTTTCTCCAGCTTATTTATCTCCCTGAAAGTTCATAGTCCTTCTCCTGTCATTCACAGCCTGCTGCCAAATCTTTTGGGAAATCACCAGCTGACAGACATTTGTCTCTCCAGGAGAGGAAAGAAGCGCTGTATAACTTTGCAAGAAGGTTAGATTTTCTTACCTTCTGCAGTATCGGGAGTGAGAGACAGGTGACGATGTGCAGCTCTGTAGCTTTATATTAAGACAGGCGCAGAAAGGTCAGCTACCTCATCAGCCTCTCAACTCTTCTTTCGCCATCATATATTTGTGCGCTCGTTGAAATGCTCTGCTGCAAAAGCCAAAGCTGCTACTTTATGCGCAGCACATTGTTCAGAAGAATCAGTATTGCAGTATTCATTAGGTCTGAGATTAACTTTGAATTAATTCCCAGGGATGCTTCTGTTGTTGGATACAGCTTCTCCATGCTGCATCGGTCTAAAGTCAAATGCACCTGTCCCCACTCCTTCACTCCCCTCAGACAGGTTCAAGTCCAGGGCGTCTACCCTCCGCCAGAAGTACTGACTATATTCTAGCTTCATCATATCAGTCAGTGTTTCCAACATAATCAGGTGTAGGTGTGGGGGGGGGGGGGGGGCAATTTTAGAATAAGAATAATACTACCTTGTTATAAAGGAATTAAAAGTAAGAAAATAGTGCAGTAAGTTATCATTATTTCTGCAACTGCAATGTCATACTGGCAGTGGTTCATTGTTTCTGTCAAACAATCATGAGTTCCACTCCATGATGACAACAGGGCAGCGAACCTATCACATGCTCCCGGTTCTTCTTCTACTCTTTTCATGACAGTAGCTATCAGGAGCAGCCGAGATTACCAAGGGTTTAGCTAGTTATCGGCCAGGTTCTCACCACACATTGTCAGTGGAGCGCCCAGCTGCTGCTGGGACGTGCCTGACCAGCGCCATGGCTTCTAATAGGGACCAAATCATTGATGAGAACGGCGGCAATTTGCTCTGGCAGTGGCAGTGCAGCAGTAACGCCACAGAGACATTTTAGAATGCAGCTGGTTAATGGCCTTGCTCACGTTGAGCTGCTGCTACAACGCACACACACCCTCGTACTTCTATCTTTGGGAAGACTTTGATTGACCTAATTCTGACCTTGACCCTCAACTCAAGTCTTGACCTTCAAACATCCCATTGAAGATCTGAGGACCTGCTGAAATGTCCTCACTCTGATGGTTTAACACGTATGCTAGTCCTCAGTATGTAGCAGGTACAGGAGCATACACACACACACCCTTTCTCCATTTTTCCCCCGAACGCTCCTCGCTTAAAATACTCAGCTCCTCCTCTTGTTCATAAGGTGGGGCTGCCACGTTTAAATGACTATGCAGGAAACCCAGTCAGTGTCTCCCAGAAGACGCTACCTACATTTGAAAGCTGCTGGTCAGTAGCTTCATACCATCCACGGGCAGATATGAGGCTGTCGCAAAAACGATTCATTGATCACTTTTCTGACATCAGTTTCATTTTTGGTTACATTTGCATATTTTTTCATGAGAAAAATATTCCGAAAGACGTGTTACCAGTTGTGCTGCCCCCCCCTCCCAAGTCTTTGATTCACCAAGGGACGGGTAGCCGCGGCTCCCCTCTGCTTATTGGATCTCACACTGGACCCTACTTACAAAGGTCCGGGAAGCTCAGTGTTAAACCAGTTTCAGTCTCCTGGAAATAGTCTGTTCCCTGCACACCCAAGAGCCTCCATCCTGGCTGGAGTTGGTGACGCCAGAGGAGGACACAAAGAGGCAACATGCAGCAGCAGATCAAAACCTCAGCAGCAGCCTCCTCTCACTCCTGGATGAAGCTAGAATACTGTTTATCTGATGAGCTGTAACTGACTGACTGAGTTCAAGCGTGCAAACATTGGCCTGCTTGATGCTAGCACTGTGTCCACAGTCCTCTATCACCCACAGCACACTGGAGCCAAGATAAACAGAAAGACAGAGGTTCCATCAAAAATTTACACATTTTCAAGTGTATGAACAAACTCTTAAGATGCTCTCGCCTGAGATAAAAGATGACGAAAAGAACCATGACACGCCTCCTGACTGGACCCTGCAGTCGCCACAATACAGGTGACTGCGATTGTTTCTGGGAGGGACCCAGACTCACAGAAATGGACTGCAGTCCAGCTGTGTTTTAGTGTCCTTTAGCTAATAGTTCTGTTTCTCAGTCAAATTCTGGCTGGCCACCTGTTGCTGAGTCAGACGGCTCTGCTCACCACTGGTGAGTCCACATCACACCTGGGGATCATAATCACAGTGACAGCTTTCGTTGTAGAGCTCTTTCAGTTCAGAACTCACATCTCGTTAAGTGATGTTTAACTGAGATTTAAAGACAAACCTGGAGCTCACTGGTCTGACATCCTCATGAAGGCTGAGAGGGAGCCGTCTCCCAGAAAGCCACACCACCCTCGACCACCCTGGGCCCTCAGCCTGGACTCTGGAACGGGGAGCAGAGGACGACCTTAGCTTGCGACCTGGAGCACATGGTGTTAGCAGGCCTAAAGGACTTGGAGCAAGTCCAGAGAGAGCCTGACAAGCAATTGATAAAATAAAATGAATTTTAACTTGATCAGGAGCCCACGTAGAGACGCTGAAATCTGGGTGATGCACCCATTGGTGTGGGTGGGTGTTACATACCCAGACTTCTACCATGACGGCGTCACTATTATCGGCTCTTCGTGACCTCTGGACTGGTGTTTGTTTTCCAGACGCTACATTGAGAAACACAGCCTGGATCAGGAGGACAACCAGTGACCTGTGGGCGCGGAGCTGTCGCCACAGCTGTGGGAGGAGGAAGCGTCCTCGGCGTGCTAAAGCAGCATCACGTTTCAATGACAACAGATTTTGTTCATTGCAAATCATCCAGGCAAGCCTGGGCAACATGTACACAGGTGGAGCGGCGATCACGCATGTTTAATTCTTCATTCTGGCTGATACTTAATTTTGATAACAATTTGTATTATGATCCACTGACTGTGAATCATCTATTTATTTTTATAATGTCCAGAGTCGTCGATGAAAATAAACTTCAGCTTGACCTTCGAGTTCAGAGTGATTACTTCAAGACAGTAGTAGCCACCTAGTAGTTGTTACTACATCATCACATGGGTACCCAGTAGTTGTTACTACATCATCACATGGGTACCCAGTAGTTGTTACTACATCATTACTACATCATCACATGGGTACCCAGTAGTTGTTACTACATCATTACGACATCATCACATGGGTACCCAGTAGTTGTTACTACATCATCACATGGGTACCCAGTAGTTGTTACTACATCATCACATGGGTACCCAGTAGTTGTTACTACATCATCACATGGGTACTTAGTTCTTACTACATCATTACTACATCATCACATGGGTACCCAGTAGTTGTTACTACATCATTACTACATCATCACATGGGTACACAGTAGTTGTTACTACATGGGAACCCAGTGGCCAAATAGTGATCCATGTCTTAGTCGTATGTCCACCTGGTTTGGGGATCAAGTGTTAACATCACAAATTTGTCTTTAAGCAACTGTCACAAAAAGCCCTTTAGATCAAAGTCAGAGATTAAAGTCTGAGCAAAGTGAGCACCTGAGATCAAAGTCAGATGTACAATCACTGAACAGTAGGGTCGCCAACTGTGCCTTGGACAATGGAATCGTCCTGTTTTAGAAACACGAGTATGCGTCCCGTTTTGAGCTGAAAACGGACGCACTTTGTCCCGTATTACTGTGAGAATCCCAAAATAGTCTGTAAAATGACAACATAATTAATGCTTCATATGAAAACTTTCGGTAAACTTGTTCCCAGGCCCTCTCCTCCTCTGTGACCAATGAGCTGACAGCACACTCACACACCAGTATGACAGTACAGATCCCACTGATCTCATTGGCTGAGGGAGGGTCACTTGATGAGGAGAACCAGAGGACATCAGACGACCCTCACAGAGCAGCCTGGGTGACAGTGACACAGACGCTCCACATCTGAGGGAGGACGACAGCTGTCCCTGAAAATACAGAACCGTCCCTCATTTGGGAACTAAAAGATCTGTCCCTTCAGGATGAGGGACGGACTTTGTCCATCATCTCTGAATCTCTGTCAGGGGGAATTCTATCGTAATGAAAGAAATCCCACAGCTCTGACTGCTGCCGGCTGGTTCTGCTCCCTCTGCCTGTCTGGAGTCATGTGCTTCTTGTTAACCAATGAGACGCGCTGATGCTGTTGATGCCATCCTCTTGCCAGGCCGCATGGATTCAAAAATATCCTGGACGCCACGCATTCAGACTCCAGTTCACCTGGAGAAGATGAATGCTGCAAGGAGAAAACATTTTGAGCTGCTTGGTGTTTCTGCTACTGAAAACCATGTTCCATGTTCTATATGTTGACTTCTATTTATGCTGTATTCAAATTGTATTTAGAATTGTTTTTTAATTTATTTGTATTCTAAAGACTGGTACACTGTTGAAAGTACATTGCACTTAGTTCATACAGAATAAAATAGAGTGGATCAAATTCAGTGTGTATTTGTCACCATGCAGGGGTCATGAAAATGCCCCCCCCCCCCCCCCCCCCCCCCCACACACACACACACACATTTCCATGTCATGGAGTTGGCGACCCTACTGCCAGTCAGCTGATTTAGACTTTTGCCCTGAGCTCCCAGGATACCCACATACAGGATTCACGATCCTGGCTCCCAGAATTTGGATGATTATTCCTAGCAATAATTTATCATTTTATTCAAACGTCTACCCGAGTCGAATAGAAGTGCTGATGTTGGTCGAAGTGCTGAAAACCGCACAGGACAGGAAGGAACCATTCTGCGACACCGGAAGTTACGTATGTTCCTTCCTTACTACACAGACGGGATTGAGCTAACGCGTTAGCCATGTCAGGTCTCAAGGAAATTCACACTGAAGCTGCATTATGCAAAGATGACGTGGACGTGGAGGCCGAGGACCGCTTGGACGAGGATTTTGCTGTTGACCCGACTCGATACGTTTTTTACAGGTAGATGTGTGAAGGTGTGTCAGTGCTAGCTACAGTAGCTAGCTACAGTAGCTAGCTAGCTCACTAGCTTACTAGAGTAGCTAGCTCACCTTCCTCGTATGCTAATTACTCCCACGGTCCCTCCGCAAGAGGTGGTGCTGGAATATCCAGTTTGGTGCAAACTAGAAAGGAGTCGCGGGGCTACCTAAGGTTCACTAGCGGGATTCCCCCAACCTTCAAATGGGTTCATCATGTCTCATCGTGGTTCCGTTCAACTGAGAGATTGTTGCCGACCAGGGCAGAACCTGGACCAGCTAACTGCTACCTGATCGTCCTGCAGTAGAATGTGTTTTGTGTTCCAGAGACCGGAAAGAGTGGGCAGACCTGGACCCGGTCCCCCAGGACGATGGACCCAACCCCGTCGTCAAGATCGCCTACTCAGAGAAATGTAAGCGAGTTGGACGGGTGGCACCTGCCGCGCGTAGCTACTCAGCATAAACTTTGGTTTGTCTGACGTTTCTTTTAGGTCATTTGGGCCTTGTATTTCTTCTCAAAGCGCTCGGCTCCAATCATCGTTAGTCATTTCATTTTCATGGTGTGTAAACAGAGCATTGGGGAGCATCATGACCTCGGTGTTGTCGGGCTCCTTCTCTCCATCATTGTTGACTGGTGGTGCAGTTATTATCCTTTTCACACAGCCTCAAAAACATGCTTTTCAGAATCAGAATCCTTTATTCATCTTCAAGGGAAATTCTGTTCCTAACAGCGCTCCACTCAACAACAATAAACAGGGAATGAAAGCGAACAAGGCTATTCAGATTCAGATTACTTTATTTATCCCCGAGGGGCAATTAAAATGTGTAAGCGATTAAAATATGTACAATAACAATAAATGTTAAATAATGTTAAATAATAAATATTATAATAATTAATAATAATAAATGTTAAATAATGTACGATACAATTAAAATATGAACATAATGACAGAGAAGACGATATACAAGTGCAAAAGAGCAGTGAGCAAAAATAAGTACGTACAATAAGTGGGTTGTTGACATGAATTAACCCGGAGACAGGGCAGTGAGTGAGGATGGTCGACAGTCCAATCACTGACATGTGTTCTACAGTTTTATTGCCACTGGGAGAAAGGACCTCTGTGGCGCTCAGTTTTTGAGGTGGGGGGTCTGAGTCTGTTGGTCCGTGTCCTCCTGTGTTGGACCAGGAGCTGATGGAGGGGTGGATGATGTTGTCCAGGATGCTCCGTAGTTTCAGAAGCATCCGTCTCTCCATCACTGTCTCTAAGAAGTCCAGTTTCACCCCCACCACATCACCAGCTTAGAGGATGAGTCTATTGGGTCTGTTTGCGTCTGCCCTCCAAATTGCTGGGGCGCCTGTTGTGTTCACATGGATCGGTTGGGGGGGGGGGGGGTCTCCTCCAAGCCTGGTCTCTTTGCAGGAGCAAGGTTGATCTGACCAGCCCGCCCACTCTGACACTGGTGATGACGTAGCCAATCCAGCAGGACATTGATAAACACGCTAGCACACAAGGGAGACACAAGAAAATTTTCACCTGCCAGTTCCAAGTTCAAGATTTTGGAAGACGGCCAGCCGGGGGGGACACTGAGACCCTGAGCTCCTGAGCCTCCGTACAGAGGAGGAACATTTCAGGAACGGTGAACGTCTGGAGGGTGACGGAGCGCGGCTTCCCTCACTACAAGGCCCAGGTCCTTTATAAACTGAAGACTTTGGACACGCCTAGCATAGCGTGTGACGTGTTATCAGGATGTGCCTCTAGACTCAGCCTCCTGTTTCTTGGGGCATTGGAGTCCACACAGAAATTGATGTAGTTGGTGGGACACCTGTGACTCTGTCGATGTCGTCACCATGTGGCTCACAGAGTACGTCCCAGTCAGTGACTTCAAAACAGCCCTGCAGTGTCTGGTAGGCCTCCTCAGACCACTTCAAAAAAGTCCTAATGGTCACAGGCTGCCTCCTCACCAGGGGCACATAGCAGGGGTGGACCAGGTTGTGGACAGATCTTCCCAAGGGGGGGGGAGGGGTGAGAACCTGTATGGCTCCTTAATGTTAGCATTCAGCATGTCTTAAGTCTTCCCCTCCCTGGTTGGACAGTCCACGTACTGAGTGAATGCTGTCAGGGTTTTGTCCATGTTGACATGGTTAAAATCCCCTGAGATGGTGATGAGGGCACTGGGGAGCAACGTCTGTAGCTCCGTGGATGACGTCATACGCTGTTGTCCGGTTGGCAAACGGGGGGGGGTGGGGTGTAAACTGTTACAACAATGGCGTGTGAGGTCTCCCGGGGCATGTAATATGGGCGAAGTCCAACAGCTAACAGTTCTAAGGTCCGGGCCACGTATTCGTTTTTGAACCGTGATATTACCGGGATGAACCCACTTGTTGTTCAGGAGAACAGCAAGCCCGCCTCCTTTCTGTTCGCCGCACGCAGTGAAATTGGCCCGTACAGTCTGGAACCCTGCCAGAGAGACGTTGTTGGGAACATCCCGGTGAAGCCATGAGTCCGTAAAGCACATGACACTGCATTCACGATACTCCTGTTGAGTCCGGGTTAGCGCCGTTAGCTCGTCCAAAAAGCTGGATACTCTGCTACGGCAATTTGTAGGTCTTTGAGTCTGAAAACAGCTGTTGAAATAAGATGGAGTGTGTTGTGCTGGCGGGAGGCCTGGTCGGGGGGCTGAGCACTTCTGCATCAAAGCAACACAACACACCTGTAACACTCAGGCTCTAAATGAATCCATGTTTCCTCCTACAGTCTCGGATGTGTACGACTACTTCCGCGCCCTCCTGAAGAATGACGAAAGGAGCGAACGAGGTTTGGCCTTGACAGCAGACGCTATCGAGCTAAACGCTGCAAATTACACAGTCTGGTGAGCGTTCTGCTGTCCACTAATCCAGGTCTCAGTTCCACAGCTGGAGGGGAAACAATCTGAGAGGTGTTTCTGTCATTAATCACTGAGCCGTTTAAGTGTTACTTCACTCAAAAAATGTCATTTGTTTTCAAAGTACTCAGGAATTTTGAACTCACTTTTTCTCTTCTGCATTACTTGTTGGATACTATCAGTATCCACGGTAGCACGAACGGTGCAGCTGGTAGCGTTTCTGTCCCACTGGACCAGAAGTACCCTGTCTTGTGACTTTCTAGCACAAATCAAAGTATTTGAGCACAAAGCAGCTTCTAATATGTAGCTGGAGCTTCCTGATGTCTGAATTCACCAAGAAATCATTCAGGAGGGAAATATGTCTGAGTTCAAGACCCCGGCTGCGAGTACATGGAGATGAGTAGTAGAAGTCATGCCAAATGTAACAAGTGCTGGCGTGTGGCGACGCCTGTGTGGTTTGATCTTTGCCTTTGTGTGATCAGTATAATCAAGACCAGTCATTCCTTTGGTCCTGAAGGATTCAGGCGCTGAAACAAAGTGCCAGTGTACCAGTACATTTACCAGCTGTGTGTTAGAGGCCAGTGTTGGTGTTTGTGGCCCTGCAGGCACTACAGGAGAGTGCTGCTACAAGCCCTGGAGAAGGACCTGAGCGAGGAGATGAGGTACATCACCGCCATCATCGAGGAGCAACCCAAGAACTACCAAGTCTGGTGAGAGCTCCCAACATTGTTTCATTCTTCAGTGACCGATTTTGTAATGTCTGAAGAGTAAGACAAGTAGTGCCACCTATGGTGCAGGCATCACAGGCGCATGGTGGTGGAGTGGCTGAAGGACCCCTCCCAGGAGCTGGACTTCATCGCCGACATCCTCAGCCAAGACGCCAAGAACTACCACGCCTGGCAGCACAGACAGTGGGTCATCCAAGTAGGTGGTGGAGCTCTTTCAGCGTGTGGCTTCAAACTGACGACTCACATAGAGTTTTCCTCCCACGATGAGCTACTGAGCCAGAGTCAGTGCTGCGATATGACCTGCTGCTCTGGTGCTGTAGCTTCTCTGGCAGCCATGAAAGGGCCGTCACTGAAGGAACGTTTGTCTTCTACATGGTCAGGAGTACAAACTGTGGGACAACGAGCTGAAGTTTGTGGAGAATCTCTTGGAGGAAGATGTGAGGAATAATTCAGCGTGGAACCAGAGGCACTTTGTCATTACTCACACGACAGGCTTCTCTGATGGCGCCACGCTGGAGAGAGAGATTGAGTAAGAACCCTGATGGAAACAGACACAAACACAGGTTGTGTAGAAAGTTTGACTCATACATGGTCAGGAGGTAACCCAGAGGAACATTCAAGGCTTCAGTATTTGCATGTTCCATCGCTTATCTCACAGTTAATGGATCGTTTCTTCTTGGTCTTTGACGCCAGGTACTGTCTGACCCAGATCAAGAAGGCCCCCCACAATGAAAGCGTATGGAACTATATGAAAGGGTAAGATGCTGAACACCTCGACCTTCCGCGTATTGAAGTGTTGGACGACTGCGTGAAGGAAAAACCTTTCTGATATTCAGTTGTTTTTTAAAAGATTCACTCTGTTCACATTTTGAGAGGAAATATTTTGTGACATTATAATTTGTGCCACGAGTCCCAGATATTCCTTCCTGTGTCCCTCTGGATGACCAGTCACAGTGGGGTTATTGGCTCATTGGCATCCCGTCATCTTCTCCTAGGATGCTGCAGGACCGAGGACTGTCGTCTCAGCCGGGCCTGCTAGAGAAGATCCTGGATCTGAAGGAGACCCACTGCTCCCCACATCTTCTAGCGTTTCTCTTTGATTGCTACGAAGATGCCCTGGAGGCCAGCAGTCAGAGAGGAAACACAGAGGAGGAACGGAAGGAAACTTTAAAAAGGGCTCTAGAAGTAAGTGACTGAGAAATGACTGGCATGTTTAGCTTTCATCGTCCAGACGAGTTCAGGCAACGTCTCACTGCTCCTCCTTGTGTTTGCTCCCCTCAAAGATCTGCGAGCTTCTGGCGCAGGAGAAGGACAGCGTCCGGAAGGAGTATTGGCTTTTCTTGGGACGGTCTTTAAAAGGCAAATATGGAAGCAGTGGTCTGAGGGATGAGCCCAACCTAGAAGAGAACTAGACCTCTAGTAGACCAGAACCATTGCAACGCCTGCTCCATCCCATGGAGGTCCATATGACTATGAAGTGCTACTAGGTTTATTAATGAGTTTCCTGAAGTAACAACTAACGAGGAGATGCAGACTGACCTGAGACAGCAGGAGCCAGGACGGCGCCCTCCTGGTAGTGTTTCACCTGGACTCACCAGTGTCAACCACATCACCTTTACAGTGCTGCAGGAGTCTGTGACCACATGTTTTAATGCTTTCTGTCCCTTTTTAAGTGTAATTGAGTTGGATGTTTTCACTTCACAGGATTTATGTTCAGTCAGCACATGTTACTAAACACTGCAGCTCATCTGGATTGTTTGGAGACCTCATGTTTCCCGGAGCGGTAACATCATGAAACACGGGAAAGACAGACGTGGAAACATCCAGGTCTGCTGTAGTTTCCTGAGAAATAAACGAGCCCTGAACATGCTGGAACACCCCTGAGTAGCTGGTTTGGCTCAGGTGGACTGAGAGAATGTCCTTTGGTGGATTTTGGTGAGTTTGTCTGATGTACACAGGGGAATTCTCTCTGCCGTGTGGACTGAAGTACATGTATGACCATGGAATCCTTCCTCTGCGAGTGTGTATGCAGTACTGCTGTTACACTAGTGGTAATAATACAGCGAGTGTCTTGCTCAGGTGTACTCGTGGTAGGTTGCGTCCTGCTGTTGCTGCTGACTCTGGACCAGTGATCTGAGTCAGTGCTGCTCATCTGACCCACTTGACCTTTGACACGCAGCTGAACAAGTTTACGGACTCATTGTCTCAGCTTCCAGTCACAACGGTGTACAGGATCGGTGTGGTGGGTGCGCTGCTCAAGGTCTGTGACATCAGGGGGAGGGGCCTGTGCAGGTGAAGGGCAGGAGAGTGGGGGGGCATTGGAATCTGGGAGGGGTCTGTGCAGGTCAACTATGGGAGAACTGTTTAATTTTAAGTGGTTGGATCAGTGACCCCCATGTGACTTAACCCTGTAGAAGGTCACGACCACCCAGAGTTATAGAAGCCTGCTGCTCCCCACCAGAGACCAGAGCTGAAGAACCCTCCAGATGAGAGGAGAACTGGAACTGGCCCAGGTGAGCCCACTCAGAACTGAAGAGAAACCAGGACCTGAAGGACTGAGAACCTTGAATGACACAGAGAGCAGTTAGATTTTCACATCCAATCTTCAGTTTTTACTGCTGTTAAATTTTTCAAATTTGATTCCATTAACTGGGTGTTATGTCATTAGAAACTACATCAGAACCTTCAGCTCTTGTTTTGAAAGCTGGTGGAAAAGGTTAACAAAAACGAGAAGTAAAAACATGGAACAAATGTTGTGGAAACGAGTGGTGAGGTCCTGCCGCTTGACCCAAATGGCAGTCCTCCTTACAGTCATCGTCCCCGCGCTGCCCTGCACTTCAGTTTCAGCGTCTGGGCTGGTTGCTACGGTAACAGAACCCACCACCCAGCTCTCATTGTTGGTATTAAGAGTCTGCATCTGTCAATGATCGCGTCAGCCCTCTGTCTTGTGTTCTGTCCCCCCACTGCATCCTGACCAGTCATTTTCCTCCTCTCTGTTAGAACGCTGAAGGTTTTGAGTTCATTCTTTTTAGAGGCTGATTCTTTTGGACCATCCTGGTTCCTTAGAGACTCACAGGCTTACAGGCCGACCTGCTCCTGTACCTGCTGCCGTAAAAATGCCCCTCAGGTGCCAGAGAAGACGTCCCTTTACAGCTGACACACTCGCTTGTAGAGACTAGAGTTGGAAAGCTGCTCATGCAGCTCATGGTACTCGTAAAACAATAAAGCAGTCAAGTGAATTCTCGTAAAAAGTGTAATTTGCCTTTGAAGTAAATGATGCCTTGCACTCATAAAGACACGGCCCCCTCCATCATTTCCTTCTGTGTGAGTCTGAAACGCAGCAAGCAAGCCAAGCGTAGAGAGCTTGAAGCAAATGGCAACACCTGATCTGGTAACAGGACGTGGTTTCCCCCTGGAAGTCAAAGTGCTCATGGAAGGTGGTTGATGATGATGAGTTTTTGGACAGTGTAGCAGCCGTTAGCCATCGCTCTCCGTTAGTTTCAAGATGCATGGCTAACTAGCGGGAGGGACGACCACCTTTGACCTCCACTTTGTGTTCCGGAAGGTAAAATACACATTTTGGGTGAGTTGTCACGCTGATTTCGAGGCTGTTCTTTACGTTGTAACAATTCTCGGATCTATGGTGGCGGTTCCCTCCAGCATCGTCCAGGTGTGCGACCACAACAGGGAATAAAATGTTCTGTGTGATGGAGATGAGCGCTGCTCTCGTCATGACCTCGGACACAGACACTTTTAACAACGTCACCTGGGTCGCATTTGCTGGATATTTGAATTCAGTGGTTCTGAAGGTTAAAGGCCCGCTGGCTATCTGAGCCTGCTTCTGCCAAATGCAGCCCTGGCCAGAGCAGCTCGGTTTGTGTGGCTCTTAATCACAGCTGCATGGTCCAGAGGTGTCGGCGCGCCTGCTCGAGCAAACCTGAGAGAAGAGTCGGTCCAGAGGCAGCGACTGTGTTCAGCCGTCACTCACTGCAACACCGCACACCTGTGGTGACCCCCTGAGACGCTCTGGCAGGCTGGCGGCTGTCCGGCCGGGTTGACGAGGTGGCTCACCGTGATGAATGGATGACTAGTCTTGTCTCACCTGCACGCATCTGATGTTGCTTCATTAAATAAAAACTCTCATTTGTCCTCTGAAAGTTTTCACATCCACAGTTAATGAGTTGGAAAACAACCTAAAACCGACAAGCTGCAATTCTGGCAGTGTTCAACACGACCTTGAAGTCTTTTCAGCCGTTTCCGAGCCGATGGTGTCACCTCCTTCCTGAACGAGGTTGTGTTTCCCCAGCAGTGTGTGAGCAGGAGGACGACGACCAGACTCGGTGGAAGGAAGAGCCCAGACACGTGCTCTGCTCTGGGCCGTCTCCAGCTGGCTCTGTGTTAGCATGTTGGCATCATGAGGGTCTTTGGTGATGAAGTTGTGAGATGACAGTCATGGTCCCTCGAGATGCCGCCTGATGAACCTCTGAACTTCCACCTCCAACGTCGTGGCTGTAGTTTGGATGACCGCCATCAAAGTTGGTTCAAACATTGGTGTCTCCTAATCAATTGTAATTACATCTCTACTCATTTAAGAAAACGTGTTTAACATTTCATGGAGCAACCAGATCAGCGCTGCCATCTGCAGTCTGTCACTGTATAAAGCTTTCAAAGGTGCGTGGTTGTTGCGAGGCTGACCTTTGTCAGAGCAGGTTCCTGGAGATGGCGCCTGAGTGTTTGAGCGCTGATCACACATCTTCACTCACACACCAGTGTTTCCTTCGGCCCGCAGGTCCAACCAGCTTCTGTCACACAGCGTGATATGCCAGCCGGGGGTCTGCCGTGGTTTGGGGAGTCAAAAGAGTTGCCTCACTGGCCCACTGTTCCACTGGTCCACTGTTCCACTGGCCCACTGTCCACTGACTCACCGATCACTGACTTTATCTCGCTCTCTGCCTCACTCTCAATGTCTCTCTACCTAACTCTCTCTCTCTCTAACTGTCTCACTGCCCCTCTGCCTCTCACTACTCCTCTGTCTAACCCTGACCCTCTGTCTCACTGGCTCTGTAGCAGCGTGACTCCTCAGGTTTCTCAGCTTCTGTGTGCATGAATCCCACAGCAGCTCCGGCCCAGCAGGCGGAGGAACACCGGAGCCTCCAGGATCATCGGCTGTGGCTGCCTCCGTGCTCATCCTCCGCTGCCACACACACACACAAACACACACAAACACACACACACACACTTTCCACTGGGTCTGCAGACACTCTCACTCGCTTCTCAGGAGGAGGGCTGAAGGGAAACTGGAGCCGGCGAAGCTTGGGCGCTGGGGGCTCGAGGGTCTGGGATCAAGTGATCAGTGCTGTCTATGGATTATCGATCGCAGTGAGCGAAAGGGCGGGGTGGGCGGCATTAATTATTGATTTATTCCCGGAAAGCGGAGAGGATGCGGGAGCGACGCGGTGGCGGCGCGGAGCGGCCGCTGTGAACCAGAAGAGCCGCCGCGGACGATGTCCCGGTGCCGGAGCGATTCCCGAGGACACGAAGGAGGATGAAGCCGCGCCGGGAGGCATCGAGAGCGGCAGAGGGGGAATATAATGCAGCTGAGCGGGAGCGGGCTGTGCGCCGTCCTCTCCGGCGCCCTCCTCCTCCTGTGCGCCCTCAGCGAGGTTGCGGTCGGACTCAGATGCGTCTCGCTGGGATCCGCCGTCAGGGCGCAGTTCCACCTCGGCGCCGCAGCCGGAGCCTTCTACTCCGGGCTGCTTCTGGGGGTCGGCCAGGTCCTGCTGGGCGTCGCGCTGCTCTGCTGCATGGAGAAGCACGGCTGCAGGAATTTCTTACTCCTCGGGGTCGTGGTCTTCCTGCTGGGGGTTCTCACCGCCTTCTCCGGCGCGGTGGTGGACGGGGACGCGGCTTCCCTGGTGGAGCGGAAATATTCCCACTACTGCTCCCGCTCCTGGCTGGCGGCCGGCGCCTGCGAGCAGCTGCGGGAGTACCAGCGGAGCCTGGTGGTGTCCGCGGTGCTCAGCGCGCTGGAGTGCCTGCTTGGGCTCCTCCACCTGGCGGTCATCAAGAGGTACAACACGGCACAGTTGTCCCGGAGCAGACGGCGGCAGGGCGCGCGCAGGGCCATCATGCAGGGCGAGGAGCGGGACGGCTCCTCCGCGGACCTCCGGCCGGTGTCTTACATCAATCTGGGTGTTTTCAGCGTGTTTGATGAGACGGGCGCGGAAGTGCTGTGCGGGGGTCACCCGTCTATCGAGCTGCCGGGATACGCGCCCTCGGACCAGGAGCTCAACCGCTGCTTCCCCTTCTCCTGCCCGCTCCCTGGCGAGCTGCCGCCCGCATACGAGGACATTTACCCGGCGGAGGCGAGCAGCACATAGCCGCTGTGACACCCCCCCCCCCCCCACACACACACACACACACACACGCCTGCGAGTTTCTGTGGAACATCCCGTCAGACTGATTCAGACCGACAGGAGCAGCAGCTTGATGGTGTAACCAGTAGCAGAGTTTGTGTTTTGAATGTTTGCTGTTCCAATTTCTACTTGTGAATAAAAATTCAACCTATTTAACCTCAAGTGGCATCTAGCAGCTGCTGCCAGTGTAGCTGCTGTAAATCCTGCTGGTTTCTTCTGTGTAAAGTTCATTTCCAAAGGCTTAAATTTGTATTTGACCCTCTCAAGTACTCAAAGGCAGGAATAATTCTCAAATGTAATCCAGGTCTTCCTAATCCAGCTGTAAATACCGACTGGAGATGAGACTAAAACATCTGGCTTGGTAAACAAGCACAAGTTAGTTCAGTTTAGGGTTAGTGGTGATACAGCAGGACTAGGAAGACCTGGATTATACCTGTGACACACTTTTCTGAAGTTTTTTGAAAGTTAAACTGTTGTTAGCATCAGTCTCCGTTAGCTTCAAGCTACCTGTACATGGCTGGTTCTTCCTGCATTCTGGAGTCAGTAATAGGTGATGCAGGAGGGAGAAACGTGACGGTGAGGTGGATACTCCGGTTAGTGAGTACTTGGAAGATGAAAGGTACTTGTGGGTGGAGAATTGCCATTTTTATCTCTGAAATCATCCCTCCATCCATCCATCCATCCTCCATCCCTCCATCATCCCTCCCTCCATCTTCTCCCTCTTCTCCTGTTCAGGGTGGTGGGGGTGGAGCCTATCCCAGCAGCCTTCCCCCTGGACAGGTCACCAGTCCATGGCAGGGCCAACACATAGAGACAGACAACCATTGGCTCTCCCAGCCACGCCTACAGTCAATTTAGAGTCTGGATTAACCTGGTCCCTCTTGATGTCTTTGGACTGTGGAGGAAGCTGGAGTACCAGAGAGAACCCAGCAGGAACAGGGAGAACATGGAGACTCACACAGAAAGACCCCGTGCTGCAGCCGGGGCTCCACCCACAACCTTCTTGATGGGGGCCACAGAGAGGACCACTGCTGCACCGGGCCAGTCAGGTCTGGTTATTTATGTAGTGGTAGGCAGCATGTCAGCGTCAGACCTTCACTCTGCTGGCTCATGAAGATGAGAGGCTCAGAAAGAGTGAAGAAGACTTGGAGTCATTAGAAAGAAAATAGATTGTTCTTCCATTTGTGTGAATCAAGTTTAAAACTCAAATCCAGGATTTCACATTAGTTAGACATTCTTTACCTGGTAACCCCCACCCCCACCCCCATAATATCAAAGCCCAAACAGTACAAGCAGGAGAGTACAATCCCAAATATAAAGCTTAAAGTATTTTTTAAAAGGGTTTTTTTTCCCCACACAACAATTTAACAACCTCAAGAAATGATCTGGTGGTCCTGACTGGCAGGTTGAGAACTGCGGTGGAGAGCTGTATTGGTACAGAGGTGCCAGTCCTTCCTCAACACAACAGTACTTTTACAGTTTAGTGCATACAAGTCAAGTCAAGTCAGGTTTATTTGTGGCACCAAACCCCAACCAAAGTTCTCTCCTGACACTTTCCAAGTAGAGCAGGTCCAGCACCTCCCTCCTTCAATGAACCTCCACCTGATGGACTGATGGACAGAGACAAAGACAGAGAATGGAGGAAGACAGAGACGGAAGGAGAGAGAGGGACAGAGATAAAGAGGGAGAGAAAGGAGGAGAGACTGATGGACAGAGACAAAGACAGAGAATGGAGGAAGACAGAGAGACGGAAGGAGAGAGAGGGACAGAGATAAAGAGGGAGAGAAAGGAGGAGAGACTGATGGACAGAGACAAAGACAGAGAAAGGAGGAAGACAGAGAGACGGAAGGAGAGAGAGGGACAGAGATAAAGAGGGAGAGAAAGGAGGAGAGACTGATGGACAGACGGGGACGTGAGCAGGTGGAGCTACGGGTGGCAGCTGGAGCCTCTTCAGGTCTGGAGCCTCCTCCAGCAGCACCAGGATCTGGGATGAGGGGAGAAGAAGAGGAGTTAGTAACACGTCTGAGGACAGGAGGAGGAGAGAGAAGCCCAGTGCATCATGGGAGATCCCAGCAGTCTGAGCCTATAGCAGCAGATCTAAGGGCCAGCCATTTACGTACATATTGCTGATACAATGGAACTTTTACTTTAGTAAACATCAAAGTACTTCTAGTCAGGAGCAGTACTTCGTCCACCTGTGGAGAAGAAATAAATCGGACCAAGTAGCCTTTATAGGAAGCAGCTGAGTGTTTTTTGTGTTTGTCTCTCTCTCCACCAGATAATGAAAGAGAGTAAATGTCACATTTCTGCAAATATGCGTGTTCAGTCAGCTGTTGCCGTGAAGCACTGGTGCATTTAATAAATGTTCCTATCATGAGCTGCTTACTGGAGGGAGAAGTTCCCACATGTCCAAGCCAACCGGCAGCTTTCAGTTTTACCCCAGTGCTTTTGATTAGATTAGACTTAACGTGCTGCAAGGACGCTCAACACTTATGAACACATGACAGTCTGGTGTGTGACGGTGTGACAGTGTGGCGGTGTGGCGGTCCAGCATGTAGCAGTGTGACGGTGTGGCGGTCCAGTGCGTGACAGTGTGACGGTGTGGCGGTCCAGTGCGTGACAGTGTGACGGTGTGGCGGTCCAGTGCGTGACAGTGTGACAGTGTGGTGGTCCAGTGCGTGACAGTGTGGCAATGTGGTGGTCCAGTGCGTGACAGTGTGGCAATGTGGTGGTACAGTGCGTGACAGAGTGACAGTGTGGTGGTCCAGTGCGTGACAGTGTGGCAGTCCAACACGTGACAGTGTGGCAGTGTGACAGTATGGCAGTCCAACACTTGACAGTGTGGCAGTGTGACAGTATGGCAGTCCAACACGTGACGGTGTGGCGGTCCAGCATGTAGCAGTGTGACGGTGTGGCAGTGTGACAGTGTGGCAGTCCAACACGTGACGGTGTGGCGGTCCAGCATGTAGCAGTGTGACGGTGTGGCGGTGCGCTGGTCCGGTGTGTGGCAGTCTAGCATGTCGCGGTGTAACAGTCCAGCATGGTGGTCCAGGATGTGATGGTCCACTGTTAAAACCTCTCAGAAATGACGAGATAGTGAAATTAAAGCTTCAAGCAGTACTTCCCGTGGGAAGTATATTTTGCCTTTGAAATACTCAGGAATACTCCCTCCCTTTATGCAGCCGTATAATCAGTAACCCTCAATCACTTGATTTGAGTCTAAAACAAAGAACACTTCAGATTGTTGCTCATTCACGTTTCCATAGAAACAGATTTGTTCTTGTTGGTTAGTTTTAATCTCCAGCCCAAGTCAAAGTGGATCCCTGATCCTCCGTCTGGACCTGCTGCCGGATTCACCAATCTGTTCTTAAGAAAGATCTTAAGATCTAAAATCAAGAGGTTCTAAAGAGAGTTCTTAA
Organism: Aulostomus chinensis; assembly: GCF_037954235.1. NCBI lineage: Eukaryota > Metazoa > Chordata > Actinopteri > Syngnathiformes > Aulostomidae > Aulostomus > Aulostomus chinensis. The sequence goes on along the minus strand of NC_141332.1, from coordinate 7,068,220 downwards.
GTGCAGTTCCTCGATATCTTCTGAAGAACAGCCCCACCACTTATGAAGTTCTTTATTTTTCCTACTTACGAACTTCTCAAAATACGTCATGAGTGTAGGCTGCATCGCAGCATCGCAACCGACGCTGACGTCAGCATCATCAATTACCAATGGGGAGGGAGAAAAAGCGGTCTGAAAACTTTTCAGACCAGGAGCTGGAGGTGATGTTGGAGGAAATTAATTCAAGGAAAAAACTACGACTTGGGAAAAGTGATAATATGGGAGGAACTGCTGAAAACAAGAGGAGGGGGCGGGCCAAAGTGGCTGAGGTGGTCTCAGCGGTGGGAGGGAGGCTGAGAGACGGGGGAGGAGTGAAGGAAAGGTCTGCTCTTAGAGGCTCACCTTTTCACTGAGGCTATTTAAGACAGGCCTGGGTTGTCTTAAACTTGAGGAAAACTCAAGAAAAAATGAAGAACTTTGATTTCAAGAATACCATTTCTTCTTAAGTACTTTCCTAGGACAAAAGATATGAAGAAAGGTGTGAAAATATTTAAGAGCCTTTTCTGAGAATATCACTTTTTCTCTATTTCCTTCTTAAGACTTAATTTAAGAAAAAAGTGACACTTAAGAAGATTTTTTTTGGTTTGGTGAATCCAGCCCCTGGAGAGTTGGTGACCGGACGTTCCTGCTGTTCAGCCGCTGTTAGCATCAGTCTCCGTTAGCTTCAAGCTAAACATTCGTGGCTGGTTCTTCCTGCATTCAGGAGTCACTAAGAGGTATTGAAGGAGGGAAAAACATCTTAGTGAGCTGAGTACTCCTATTAGTGAGTACTTGGAGGGTATTAATACACTGTTGTGGGTGAAGAATTGTTCAGTTCAGTTACCATGAAGCCATGTGAAGGCAACCCTGGAGCAGGTTCTGGGTGACGCGTGTTTGTCATGCTCCTCTGGGATGTCCCCCTGATGGAGACACTTGATATGCCCCTAAATCTGCTGCTTCAGAGTTCAGTCATTGGACGTCCATCAAACGCATGGTGAATGTCCGCTTGCGTTCTCTGAGGATCTCTCGTCCTGCTGCTGCTGCTGCAGCCACAGCCTCCAGCCTCGCTCACACAAGTAAACACTGCTGACTTGCAACTTCAGCTCTGCACTGGGAGGAATATATTTGAGTGTCTGCCCCAGCCATGACACTGCAGGCATCGGGGTGACCCATGTGGATGTGGACGGGAGCGTCCAGGACAGAATGTGACAATCGAGAACATCTCGGTTCTACGACTTGCACATTAATGCGCGTTGTAGTCACACTTCTGCTGCTCACACAAGAAAATGCCAGCAGTGCAGGGAGAGAGGAGGCATCACACACACTTTTAGTTTTAGTGTTTTTCGGCATATTTCTCTGAATGTATGTCAAGGACAAAACTGCTGGCTATAAAAATCAATACCCCCTAAAAGCCTTTGATTAGACACATCCATTTGTCTGTGTGCTGTTGCCAGGGAAATTTGTGTCTGGAAAACCTCCAGTGGATTTGAGGAGCCAGCGCTGGCCCAATTCTGGCTGAAGCGTGGCTCACTGTAGCTCATTACTGCGAGCTTGCAACTTCGTAAGAGCTGGATTTGTACCTGTACTTCTTAAAATTGAAGTTTCTGTTTGAATGTTGAGTCTGAAGAAGCAACAGGCGAGGAGATGGTGCATGTGGGTTGAACCTGGATATGCGACACGTAGCTTGCTGTGCTGTAGTGTGTGTGTGTGTGTAGTGTACCATGTGTCTCACATGGTTGTGGCACGGACTCACGACAGGAACATGCAGAGGTTCTCTGGAGAGTCAGAGAGGCCGAGTCCACTGGGTTGAGCTGCTTAGTTCTAGACGTGGCGTCACAGGAGATGTGAACTACCGACGCTGACAACTCACCATTCTATTAAAACCCTGAGCCATGAGGCTCAATATTGTATTTTTTCCGTTATGCTTGACAACTGACGAGGCTGGTTAACCAACATCAATATGATCTCTACAACACAAGTTTATATATTTACATTCCGTACTGAAAATAACATTTACAAACTGTGAATTTGAAAAAGTAAGGCTTTTTATTTCAAAAAGATCTGGAAAAGTCCTTTACATTTATGTCCTCATCATAAACAACAGAAGATGAACCAAGAAGAAAAAGAAGAGACTGAGTAAAACGGGGCTGATATGAGGACCGACACCCACACGTTCAAAGACGTGAGGGGTATCTGCTGATATTATGGCGCATCTCTGAAAGCGTTTAAACAAACTCACTTCCTCGCCTTGTTCATCTGAACCGTATGATCCTGCCCCTTGGAATGAATCAAGTTATTTCAACTGAACAGAATCAGCAAATAGCTGACATGAAGTCATCCGTACTTCTGGCTGATGACTTCATACCTTTGCTGGTTTTAGTTTTAAATATTCTCAGCATGCGAGTTGGTTAGATATCAAGAGTCACAGCAACTTTATCAATCAGTTCTATTTCATCACTGAGTCCAGACCCCCTTCAGGAACCAGGAGGAACCGCACCTATTTTTCCTGATTACAGGGATCAGGAGCTAAATCTAGTTTTTACCCCACTGGGTTCTACAGTGCCGAACATCTCTGATTGGTTCAGAACCATCCTGCAGGAAGTCCAAATACCTGCAGCAGGCCAGTGAAGACCATCTTCACGTTAGCGGACTGCTTTAATCTTCAGGGGTCTGTAAACCAGATGACAAACCTTTTTAGGAACTTCTTGTCCTGGGAACTTTTGGTTGGTGATATGCACACGCTCTCCACTCTGGTTCTGGTCTCTAGCCACCTTCAGTAACAAAGTGCTCCACTATATTCACCTGCTGAGTGCTAACCTAGCTGCTGCTGGCACCATGACAACACTGCACAACCAAAACAATGAGCTGAAAAACACTAAAAAGTTCCTACAGACCCGTCTATGCTCAACGTTAAATACGCATACATGCAAGATACATATACATACCGCCTCCACAGTGGCCATGCTTTTGAGTTTGTTGTGTCATAAACTTTTGACTGTGGGCTGCCCCCTGGTGGATGTATTGGTTAACATCTATGCCAACTTAAAGGACGCATGGAAGTATGTGGCAGTGACGGTAACATCGTCTGAAATGAACGCATACATTTTTGTACATCGGTTGAGCATAAACGGCCTTTTGAGCTGAAGGGTTTTACAATCATGTGATCCACTGTCAATGTAAGAAACGTCCCTTTGCTCTGTTTCTGCTGTTGCCGACAGCAAAGTGACAACAACCTCATTTACTACAAAACCAAATCAAGCTCAGAGTCAGTATTTCATCTGACTTCTGTCAGTCCCAGCATAGAAAGAAAAACCTCTTCCATGAGTTGGTTATGTCAGTTCCCTCGTCTCGGAAGTGTTGGGGGAATTTTTTTCCAGCGTCATCAGAGGGTTCATGAGTGAAGATGATCTTGATGAACTCAACCTGGAAGATCATCAACTTCTGTTCACCAGAGCTGATTTGCTGATTCAATCACCACAATCACATGGAGCAATCCTATTGGCTGCTGGGAGGAACCAGGAGATGATCACTTCCTGTGAGAGGCGATTGTTATGCAGATTACAGGAAGACCTCTTTTGGTCAATCAGCTTTTTCTGTTCGTGCAGTTAAAAAATAGAATGCAATTCCAGTTCACATCAGAAGCAGCACAAGCTTTAACCAGTTTAAATGATCATTAAAGACATGGGTGAAGGCTAATCAAAGGTGTGACCACGCATCAATGTGCTGTGTTATGGTAAGAATTGCCATATGGTTTGTGCATCACAGTATGTGTATCATTGTATGTGTATCATGGTATGTGCATCACGGTATGTGCATCACGGGATGTGCATCACGGTATGTGTATCACGGTATGTGTATCACTGTATATGTATCACGGTATATGCATCACGGGATGTGCATCACGGTATGTGCATCACGGTATGTGTATCACGGTATGTGTATCACTGTATGTGTATCACGGTATGTGTGTCATTGTATGTGTATCATTGTATGTGTATCACGGTATGTGCATCACGGGATGTGCATCACGGTATGTGTATCACGGTATGTGTATCACTGTATATGTATCACGGTATATGCATCACGGGATGTGCATCACGGTATGTGCATCACGGTATGTGTATCACGGGATGTGCATCACGGTATGTGTATCACGGTATGTGTATCACGGTATATGCATCACGGGATGTGCATCACGGTATGTGCATCACGGTATGTGTATCACGGTATGTGTATCACTGTATGTGTATCACGGTATGTGTATCACGGTATGTGCATCACGGTATGTGCATCACGGTATGTGCATCACGGTATGTGTATCACGGTATGTGTGTCATTGTATGTGTATCATTGTATGTGTATCACGGTATGTGCATCACGGGATGTGCATCACGGTATGTGTATCACTGTATGTGTATCACTGTATATGTATCACGGTATATGCATCACGGGATGTGCATCACGGTATGTGTATCACGGTATGTGTATCACGGTATGTGTATCACGGTATGTGCATCACGGTATGTGCATCACGGTATGTGTATCACGGTATGTGTGTCATTGTATGTGTATCATTGTATGTGTATCACGGTATATGCATCACGGGATGTGCATCACGGTATGTGCATCACGGGATGTGCATCACGGTATGTGCATCACGGTATGTGCATCACGGTATGTGTATCACGGTATGTGTGTCACTGTATGTGTATCATTGTATGTGTATCACGGTATGTGCATCACGGGATGTGCATCACGGTATGTGTTTCACTGTATGTGTATCACGGTATATGCATCACGGGATGTGCATCACGGTATGTGCATCACGGTATGTGTATCACGGTATGTGTATCACGGTATGTGCATCACGGTATGTGCATCACGGTATGTGCATCACGGTATGTGCATCACGGTATGTGTATCACGGTATGTGTGTCATTGTATGTGTATCATTGTATGTGTATCACGGTATGTGCATCACGGGATGTGCATCACGGTATGTGTATCACTGTATGTGTATCACTGTATATGTATCACGGTATATGCATCACGGGATGTGCATCACGGTATGTGCATCACGGTATGTGTATCACGGGATGTGCATCACGGTATGTGTATCACGGTATGTGTATCACTGTATATGTATCACGGTATATGCATCACGGGATGTGCATCACGGTATGTGCATCACGGTATGTGTATCACGGTATGTGTATCACTGTATGTGTATCACGGTATGTGTATCACGGTATGTGCATCACGGTATGTGTATCATTGTATGTGTATCATTGTATGTGTGTCACGGTATGTGTATCATTGTATGTGTATCATTGTATGTGTGTCACGGTATGTGTATCACGGTATGTGTGTCACTGTATGTGTATCATTGTATGTGCATCACGGTATGTGTACCACGGTATGTGTATCATTGTATGTGTATCACGGTATGTGCATCACTGTATGTGTATCATTGTATGTGTATCACGGTATGTGCATCACGGTATGTGTATCACTGTATGTGTATCATTGTATGTGCATCACGGTATGTGTATCACTGTATATGTATCATTGTATGTGCATCACGGTATGTGTATCACTGTATGTGTATCATTGTATGTGCATCACGGTATGTGTATCACTGTATGTGTATCATTGTATGTGCATCACTGTATGTGTATCACGGTATGTGCATCACGGTATGTGTATCACTGTATGTGTATCACGGTATGTGTATCACTGTATGTGTATCATTGTATGTGCATCACTGTATGTGTATCACGGTATGTGTATCACTGTATGTGTATCACGGTATGTGTATCACTGTATGTGTATCATTGTATGTGCATCACGGTATGTGTATCACTGTATGTGTATCATTGTATGTGCATCACTGTATGTGTATCACGGTATGTGCATCAGGGTATGTGTATCACTGTATGTGTATCATTTTATGTGTGTCACGGTATGTGCGTCATGGTATGTGTATTGCTTTTTATGTGATGATGTGATTTGTATATGGTTTTATGTTTTAGTATGATGTTGCTGCCTCTAGTGTGTACCTTGTAGTGGTGACAGTCGTGCCTGCATTTTCCATGTTTTTAATGTGTTTGTTTTATGGCTCCCTGCCCAGGGACCACAGATGTAATATAGCTTTATAGCTAACTCGGGTACTAGAACTGTTTTGTACATGGCCCCTGTCAAATAAGCTAATAAACTAAACTGTTGGTGGAGGAACCAGGAGATGGACACTTCCTGCTGGGGGAGGAACCAGGAGATGGACACTTCTTGCTGGGGGAGGAACCAGGAGATGGACACTTCCATCATTCCGTCAGTTCGTATATTCTCCCTCCTCATGGACGCACACCTTGACTCCAGAAGAAGGGCCACACAGCACACAGTTTTACAATTCCGCTGCACAAGTGCATAGAGCAGGAGGTTGATGAGCTGATCAGCTCACTACTACTCTCTCACCTACGCACAGATCCTCAGGGCTGGCATTGCTAGTTCTGGAGGACCGATGGGGAGGAAGTTGCTCCACTGGTACAGCTTACTGACCACCACCAACCTGCAACTGGTTTTCTGGGTTCACATCTCATAAATGAATACTTCATGAATTATTGTAGTCACTGCTGCTGTTTCATTATCTCTTGTTCTGGCTAAGTCTTTGTACCAGATGTGGGTTGACTCTGTGTGTGTGGGAACTAATTTGCCCCATCATGTGTCTGCTAGGTATTTATATGATGGTTAACTGCTGCCTGTTTGCTCAACTGCTTTGTGATACTCCAAGATGACGCTGCCAGTTGCATGCTCGGGTGTCATTTCTCTCACCTTCAACAGCGCCATAATATTCTGAATACGGAGTTACATGATCCAGAAAGTCTGCAACTGTCCTGACATTTAAGGCGTAAAATATTTGTTTCCAGGTCACTGCATTCAATCCTGGAAAAAGAAGAATGTGTGTATAATTGATCAGTGGAGGTCAGATCTGAGTGGCCAGCAGCTCGTGTTCGGTTCATTAATGAATGAGCCGAGTTTGCGAGAGCTGGGTTGGAGAGCTGCCGTGGTCGTGCATCACTCAATAGATCCTGCAGACGTCGTGATTTCAGAGCAAACTTCAAACTTGCAAAATCTCTTTGGCTCACTGCCAACTGCCACTTACCAAACGAAGCATCAAAAGAGCGTGGCGGTGCAGCTGAGGTAAGGTCGGTTTCACAGGGAGCGCTCCAACTTCCATTTAGTTCTCCAGCTGCTCTGTTTCTGTAATTAGGTCTGTTTTCTGATGGACGACTTCACACAAGAGAGACAACGAGGTCCCCGAGTCACAGCACACATGCTGAGGAAGAGCAAAACTCTGATTCATGGAAACGATTCATCCGCCTTCACGAGTACTTCCATCTTCGTTGGCAACTGTTTGGTGCCGGGCAGCTACTTTGGAGCTCAGAGAGGAAACCATCCATCCATCCATCCCTCCATCTTCTCCTGTTCAGGGTGGTGGGGGTGGAGCCTATCCCAGCAGCCTTCCCCCTGGACAGGTCACCAGTCCATGGCGGGGCCAACACATATAGACAGACAACCATTGGCTCTCCCAGCCACGCCTACGGTCAATTTAGAGTCTGGATTAACCTGGTCCCTCTTGATGTCTTTGGACTGTGGAGGAAGCTGGAGTACCAGAGAGAACCCAGCAGGAACAGGGAGAACATGGAGACTCAAACAGAAAGACCCCGTGCTGCAGCCGGGGCTCCACCCACAACCTTCTTGATGGGGGGCCACAGGGAGGACCACTGCTAACCCTAACCCTAACAAAAAAAAAAATTGAATAAAAAAAGATTTGGAAACCAACCAAAAATATAAACACTGCACTGAGGTTGTATGTGTGTCACAGTGACCTTTGACCAGTTCAACCTTGGGTCCCAGTGGACATTTGAAGAAGTTCAGAACACCACCAGACCAAAGTCCTTCATCCTGATTTGACATCTGGCTTGTTGCCTGAGCTGGGTGCAGAGACACCGGTGCCAGGGAGCAGGAGAGCCTCTTGCGAGATGGTGGGTTTAGAAGTCCTAACATGAATAATGATGTCTGAGGACTTTGCAGCAGTACCTGAGCTCACAGACCCACAGCAGCCCTGAGTTTGCCTCTGGATTCCTGCAGCCAGCTGGGGGGCGAGGCCAGATAAGTGAGGGGAGGTGGGGGTCAAGACTGATGATTAAAGAAGTCAATAAGCAGTGAAAGAACAAGGATTTTATCTGGTTTCTAAACTCACACAAGTATTAGATTTAACGACGTGATGAAACTGAACAGGTGAAGTTGTGGGCGCTGTTGTTGTCCTCTGCAATCAAACAATTCCAGCACATTGTGCTTCAAACTTTTGGCTAGCAGGGTGTTAATATATCTTCGGTGTGTCGTCAGTGTCAATGTTAGAGGGATGCCCACTCAGACGTGAAGTCGGCAGGAAACTATGTCACCCCTCCTGCCCAAGGGTCCGCAGACAGATGGCCTCCGCCCAGGCTGCAGGCCACTAGAAGGCAATTTAATGGGCAGCTAATCACTCATATTACAGGGAGACACGTTCATGAATTCTTATTAAAATGTTTGTCTTTGAAAGTTCTTCTGACACTCGACAAAAGTCACAGAAACTGAACCCATGGAGGACAGAGTCCTTTATTTCATCATCCAGAACACCAACAATGCAGGAGTGAGTGGTGATGGAGGGCTTCGCTATATTGGCACCTGCCACTTTTCATTCGTTCATGTTTGATTCAGGAAATCTGCAATAACAGTAGTAATAATAATGATGATGATGATGATGATAGTGATGATGATGATGATGATAGTGATGATGATGATGATAGTGATAATAATAATAATAATATGAATAAAAACTCAGCTAGAAAATAGAGAAATGAGACTCCACTTTCATCCTGTTAAACACTAAACATGAAGAATCAGAGAACCTGAGTAGAAGCACACTGACGGCATCACGACAAAACCCCAGACAGACGCTCAAAGATGCAAACCTTGATTCACGACTGACAAAGTGATATTTCATCCAAGAGTGGATTTGACCTTCCATGGAATCACTAATAGGAGTGTTCCGCTCACTGAGACACGTTTCCCTCCTGCATTACTTCTTTGTAGTGCCAGAATGCAGAAAGAGCCAGCCACGTATATATTGGAAATGTTAGAGTTTGTAGTCTGTGAGGTCAAAACATTTAGTAACTTTAAATAACATTTTGATGCAAAGACTCCTAACCCTGTAAAAAGTATTCCTGTTTCCCTGGGTAGCAAAGGTTTCATAGACTTAATTATGACAAAATTCTACTGATGAGAGAGAAACATCGATGCTCAGCACATGCAACCTGGAGGGGCATGCTAGCAAGTGGCCAACAGCAGCAACAGAGGAAGTCATGCGCTGCTCCCTTCATACCATAACGGGAGTTTTATATTTCTTAAATCATAGTAAGTAGTGTTTCTGTCTTTTAAACTTGTGTTTTACATAGTTTATTGTCACAATAATTCAAAATTCTGTTGGCTTTTGGTCGAGGGTGAGACGCTAACATCCTGGTTGGCTGTCATGCCGCACACAGACTAATGGGATCTAGCGTCAGTGCTCCAACAGAAATGTCCCCTCGATTATATTCAGTTTTGAGTGAAACTGTCTGATAACTTGGAATGTTTGGTCTTAGAAAGTCGAGCGGTGGAGAACTGGACTCTGTGGGAACTCACAGTGGATTCAGTTCATCTGAGTCACTAAAATGATCCGTGTTGAGGGGTCACTTGAATCAGGTTTGACTGCTAGAGGGCTCAGGACAAATGCAGTGGCTCAGTGGCCGATTCACTCCTGTGCATGGATTCACTACTGTGTGTGGGTTCACTCCTGTGTTCATTCCTGTGCGTGGGTTCACTCCGGTGTGTGGGTTCACTCCTGTGTGTGGGGTCACAACTGTGTTCACTACTGTGTGTGGGCTCACTACTGTGTTCACTCCTGTGCGTGGGGTCACTCCTGTGTTGCGTCTGACTGGATTTGGCTCAGACAGATTGGTCATAGAAATCCACTCCTTGCTGCCAGTTCTGTCACTTTTGTCCCCCTGCAGGAGTTTGTGTTGATTAGTTTGCAAAGGTTTCCGTAGGTTTGAGGGTGATGCCATTTGTGGTTGCTTTAGAAATTCTCCATCAATAATGGCAGGACTCAGCTGATCTGGATTAGTTGGCTCTACAGATCCTCAAGTCTTGAGTCAGGGTTGTGTTGCTTGTGTTGTACATTGTTTGTTTGTAGAATTGTAGGGTTATCGGGTTGGCGTTCATGGCCTCTGGTGTGACGAAGCATCACGGCGAGTGACAGGTAGGAACTTTAGATACTTCTTGAAGGGTTGGTGTAATTGTTATGATCCGCTGGCTCTCTGTTTTTTGTGACTTATGACTGCAATGAAGGAGTTGAATTTATGGGCTCATTTTTATTGAAACCCTGGCCGTGATGGCATGGATGCATCCATGAAGTGATGCAGCAATGCAGGAATGAACCAAAACAAAAATGACAGTGGCATTATGTAATCACACGGAAATTTTGAGAGTGGAGAAAAGAATGCGGTGATGTCGACGGCAGATGTTGGTTTCACTTTCATCTGCACAGCAGTTTAATTACAGGACATTTTTGTGACTGTTTAAAAAATCCTTCACAGAAGCAATCCTGCAAAACCCTGGACCCAATCAACCTGCTGTAAATGTTAACTGGATCAGACATCTACATCCACCCATCCATATACTGTATGTATATATACACATACATGTACACATATATGTATATACATACATACATACATACATACATGTGTATATATATACACACACACACACACGTATATATACACGTGTATATATACACACACACACACACGTATACACACACACACGTATATATACACACACACACGTATATATACACACATGTATGTATAGAAAGTTTTATTCTCGGACGAGAAAAAACGTAACCTTGAAGGTCCTGATGGCTTCCAACATCACTGGCATGGCGAGGAGATGCCACCTGAGATGTTTCCTGGCACAGTGGGGGGCGCCATCATGAACTGGGAGCTTTTTCCTTCAGCGGAACAATGGCGCTCCAGGCTGTGCAGGGGCGTCATACAGAAGCTGGCTATGTGGGGGTGCTGCAGCGGCGTCCCTCAGGACGGAGGCCCTCATCTGTGAGGTCATGACTGGGTTACCAGCAGGACAACGCTACAATTCACAACGCCATCTGACAGAGAACTTTTTCCAGGAGAGTAATGTCACTCTTTTTGACCACCTTGCGTGTTCGCCTGATCTAAATCCTGTTGAGAACATTTGGGGATGGATGGTGAGGGATGTTTACAGAAATGGACATCAGTCCCAGACAGTGGACGCCCTCGGTGAAACTGTCCTCACCACTTGGAGCCTCTTGGAAACGCCTGCATCCAGCAGGCTAAACCAGTGCTGAGGTGCTCAGCAGTCCTGGTGGAGCTGCTGACTGCTGAGGCGTTTCTGACACTTCAACTTCTGTTTTAGGAGGTTTGGGGGTTTTTGAGCTGGGGTCTCAAACTTTTGATCAGCTGATCAACAGCCTGTTTCAGTTCAATTGTTTTCAATAAATTGCCTGCTCACAACTTTCGGTCTCTTGTTCCCATTTCTTCTGCATTTTGAAGCTCTACTTAGAACCTTCCTGAGATCCAACAGGACATGAGAGATAGAGGCAGCCTTCCCCCTGGACGGGTCACCAGTCCATGGCAGGGCCAACACATAGAGACAGACAACCATTGGCTCTCCCAGCCACGCCTACGCTCAATTTTCCCCAGTCACTTCGTTCTAGTTAACGTATGCAGTGATATTCCAGACTGCCAGTCGGCTCCATAAGAACCTGGACGGACATGTTTGCTCTTCTGACTGCAGACTCTGACCCGTCTAGATTGAAACGCCACATTGTCTGACTGATCTTGTGTCATCACTGATGTTTATACAGAAGGACTCGGCTGGAAGAACAGATGAACTTTGACCTGTGTGGACTGAAAAATGACTGAACTCAGCATTTGTGCTTCCCACCAGCTTCCAATTGGAGTTTGAAGGAAAGAAACCCAAGAAATAATTGCACGAAACCAATCTTTGGGAAACCAGCCTGATAAATGATTCTAGCGTGTCTGCTAATTTAGCCTCACTGTCCAGGGAGGCGATGCTCCCACATGAAGCTGATGCCTCCTTGTCTGTCAGTCAGAAGAAAAGCAGGAGGGGCGGAGCCAGGGAGGCCTATTTAACATCAGGAAAAACTACAGAGACCTGAAGCGGCCACAAAAAACATAGGAGGTACATGGACTCTACAGCAGGCCCCTCTAGTTACCACCCTCCTCCAGCTCCACTTACCCAGATAGACTGAAATCCAGCTGTGACTCCTCCCTAAAACCTCAGCCAGCTCTCGTCCCAGCTGTAACTCGTCAGGTGATGAGAGCCAACATGGCCAATTACACTAGGCCCTAGAAGCTGAAGGACTCCTCAACCCCTGCAGCACCATTGTCATTACTTGAGCTCATGTGTGTGGTGGGACAACCCTGCACCAGTCCATGAGAATGACAGTATTTTCTAGCTATTTTAAGGGTGCATCATTTGTACACCAAGCTCCACCAACATAGGCAGATACGCAAAATGTGTTTGGCAAGAAAAACGTGCAACATTCCAAGGTACTTCTGTGCTTCTCCAACGCTTCACGTGCCTGCGTCTGAGCTGATAACAGGATAAACAAGTGGACAGAGTTCCATGTCCAACGGGAGCAGCATTTCTTTGTTGTGGCCTCTAATGGTTTAAGATTAGAGAAGCTGTCAATCATAACATATGCATATTAATTAATTTGCATACACACCGCTAACGCCTTAGGTAGCGAGCACCGTGAGGTAAACATGAAAGGTGCACGTCAGTGTGTGTGTGATGTTCCTGTGTGCTGCAGTACTAGTAGTAGGAGTAGCAGCAGTACCACATTGTACCACATTGTACCACATTGTACCACATTGTACCACATGGGCTTGAGTCGCTAGCTGGGAGTGTGGATGGAGCGCGCTCAGTGTGGTGGAGGATCCTAGAGCTCCTTCTCCAGCTGGAGTCTGTCGACAGCTTCTGGCAGTTAAAACCAAGCCAAGACTACCTACCTACATGGCCACGAGCTGCCACTGCGCCCACACTGATCGGGAGATGTAGTCCAATATCTCCTCACTCAGCAAATGTCCGACAACCTTAGTGAGTCGAGGACAGCTGACAGACCACAGCACTTCCTGCCTTCCTACCGTCCCACCGCATCGTAGAACTTCCAGCATTGCTCTGATAGGTTTCAACGGAAGTTCCAATAAGGCTGAGCAACTGCAACTGCCAGCGGAAACAGCAGTGACATGTTCAGACCAGCAAGCATGCAACACCACAGCTTCTCACTCTGATCTGTGACGATAGACGATGAAGCCGTGATGTCCGTCTGGTTCTGGGTGGTTAGAGACAGAACCAGAACACTAGACAACACCTCAGCACCGCCCAACTTCTCATCAGCCCCTGAGCTACTTGACAATAGGAATGTAAAAACTTGCTCAAAAACAGTCTTTATCACTTGAATGTTATTTCTCCTCAGAAATATTTTACAAGATTGTTCATTGTTCTCAGAGCTTTTATTTGCCTAGAAAATGTACAGAAATAAGGGGATGGGACTTTGGAGAACAGGAGTGTCCACATGAGACTGAGGGTGAGTCGTCAGGGGCTGACCCTGTGACCCCTGCGGGAGGAAGAGTCTCAGTCTTTGGCTGTGCTGCTGTGGCTTTGCTCCATGGTACTGAAGATGAGACAGACTCCTGCAGTCAGCAGCAGGTGCATGGACTCGTAGAGCAACTTGGGGGAAAAGACACTCCAGATGAAGAGATGGTAGCGCAAAACGGTGACCAGCACGATGTAGGCGGCAGCCGGCACAGAGCGCAGCAGCGCCAAACAGTAGCATCCGTGGCCGAGTGCAGCCGGACTCCTGCAAAGAGGACAGCAAACAGAGGTGAATAATGCAGCTGCTACACCTTCCAAGGTCATCCTGAGCTGCTTCGTCTGCTGACGTGACCTCGATTCTAACTGATGGTTCACTGCAAAGGTGCGTTTTCACATTTTTGGAGTTTTTCCATCTGTGTGAAGGCCAGAACAGTCTGATGCAGTTACTGTCTATTAGTGTTGATGGACTTCAGCGAGAGAGCAAGAGACACAGAGAGATTTTGAGATTTAAAAAAACTTTACAACAATTCACAGATACATAGTTTCTAAATCTGTTCCAATTGAGAGTCAAGATAAGGAGGCAAAAAAGGCATTGGTGGCTAAAACAAAATTGTAACATTCAGCTCATTGTCACTGACAGAACACAAAGCTCCTCCACAACACTGAATTTCTATTTTTTTTGCGTGAGTTTACAAAAACAAAAGTCAATTATTACTCTGGATTTAACCAATGCTGAAAATAACGCCAGTGCATAATCCCCAGTTTGCACTCATTCTGCCTGCGTTGAACATATTTAAACCAAAGATGAAAGTTTCCATTGTAAAGTTTTTGTTAAAACAGAAAAACAGATGTCACAGGGTCAAAAACAAAGGCCTCAGCCTCACACAGTGCATAAAATATATGAAAGACAGTCTCTCTTAAAAAACAAAAGGGACATTCTTGACCAGCGCCTGGATTAATGACAGATTTGGAACAGGAACAGGAATTGGTAGCAGTGGCTCCACGGAGAATTCGCCACTGCACGTCAGCCACCTTCTTGACCAATGGTGGCTTGTAAAGTGTTCTCCATTCTGGGATAGCCCCCAGACCTACTTTTAAAACATTGCACCAGGGTGTGTCCACCGTCTTGTCCAAGACCCTCTTATTAAAAACCCTCACACAAGCTTGGTACAACTGCTTACCATTAATACTGCTAAAATCCATCCAGATTTCTCAGGTGTAAGAACGCACCAGAAACCCCATTCAAGTTGGGGGGGAGGATTACTTTTGGGAAGTCATCCCACACATCAGGGGTAGTCATTCTTGCACAGTAACTATGAAGCATCATTAGTTCATCTGCAGTGAAGGCAGCTTGCCATTTCTTTAACACAGTTGGGCAGTTATTCTAGCAGGTCTAACCCCTAAGAAATCTGACACATTTTTCATGTTTAAAAAGTCTGCATGTGTCAGACCAGCACATGAATTACTTTCAGTGGAGGAAAACCACCAGAAGCAGCATCCAGACATGCACAGACCAAAGGCTCCTGAAGAAGCCAATGTAAAGATGTGGTAAGTCCTATTTTCTGCACCTTAAAAACGTCCCCTATGAAGAGGCTTCGGTAAAAAGGGTGGTAGTGCCAGGTGGTCCATTTTGCTAGGTGCCATTAAGAACAGGAACTTGTCCAGCCCCGGCCCGCCAAAGGTTTGCAGGATTCTGCATCTCACAGACCTCCAGACCACATCTGAAGGCCTCAGCAACAGTCTCTTGGTAAACTGCAGACGAAATGCCGTGGTTCTACTCTGCAGGTCTAAGCCCTTGCCCACCCTCATCCTTGGGCAAAAATAAACTAGACTGTGGGATCCAGTGTAAGTCATCCCAGAAAAAGCTGACCATCACAAATTGAATTTGATATAAAGATCTGGTGGAGGATCTACACAGGCTAAATAGTACCAGAAGATGAAGCAACCGGATTATTTAACACAAGTGTGCGACTGCTATTGGACATCTTTGGAAGCAGGCATTTCTATCAAGACACCCCCTGACTTTCTCATTGCTCCCTCACAGTTTTTCTAAGCTATAGTTTCATTGCCTAAAATAACACCCAGATTGAAAACCATCTTTTTTTTCCAGTTCAAACCATCTGGGAGAATTTGTTTCCCCTTTTATCAAACGACCCAACAATAGAGCCTCACTTTTTGACCAGTTGACTTTGGCTGATGACAACACTTCAAAATCTCTGAGTTTAACCAACAAGGCAGCAATACCCCCCCCCCCCCCGATAATGTCATCAGCATAGGCTGACAACTGCAATGAAGTAACAGATTCTGGTATCGTTACCCCTTTTAGCGTTAATCTCAATTCATGCAAAAGAGCCAATTGAGTATAACACCCCCAACAAGTAAGAACCTGTCTTACACCTCTATTTACCTTAAACGCAGCACTTAAGCCACCATTAATCTTGAAATGCTCTCAACATCACAGTAGAGAACCCTGCTCATATAATAAAGCCGTCGCTAGAACCGAAGGCAGCTAAGACATTCCAGAGAGGTGTTCCATGCGAACAAAGGCTTTCTCTTGATCCAGCGAGATCAGGCCGACATCAAGCCCCAGACTTTGAGAAACATCTATGACATCCCGACTAAGGGAAACATTATCAAAAATGGACCTACCGGTCACGCAATAGGTTTGATCAGGATGGATGACCTGTTCAACTGCTTTGCTTAGCCTGTTGGCGAACACTTGAGACAACAATTTGCAATCACTACACAGAAGTGAAACGGCTCTCCAAGTCTTCGTCAGTGGGAAGGAGGGTGAGCACTGCTCTGCAGCAACTCACCAGCAGCCGCCTCCAGCTATACTGTCGCTGAGTACCTCTAGCAAGTCCCTGCCTTCCATTCCCCAAAATGCCTTATAAAACTCAACTGTAATTCCATCCAGCCTGGGGGCCTTGCCAGCCTCCATCCCCTGAAGGTGCATTCTCCAATACTTCCATGGACTTAGCAGCATCAAGCTTAGCCAGACACTCAGCTGAAGCCTGAGGTAGGCTGTCTGAAAAGACATCATTAAAAACCCAGTCATTGTTTAATTCACTACTGCACAGCTCTTTATAACAATGAACTGCCCTTTTCCAAATCTCAGAAAGATCAGTCAAAAGAGTTCCAGAATCTCCACGCATGCATGAATGAATCTTCTCTGTCCATTCTTCTTTTCTAGACTGAAGAAAATCTTGGATGGTGCATCCATCTGATCAACACTCTGAAAGCGTGACCGAACCAGAGCACCCTGCATTTTGGTTCCTTAACCCTCAGGGACTCATTCACACAAAATGCATGACTTTAGACACACATTCTTTGCACTCAGATATCTCTGGAATGGTTCATCGGAACTCAATCGCACTCATATCACATGAAACTGCACAGCTGCCCCTTTACAGTGGTACCTATCACGTTGGAAATTAATTTCTAAATTTGGCTGAATTTAATCATAAATACGGTTCTCAAAAAGCTGTGCGTTGATGTGAACTCCTTTTACTCTCATCTAAATGACTCGCGAACCCGTCATCAGACAGTACACACATCACATGAAACGGCAGAAATTGAGCTTTACAATGATATAAGTCAAAATTATATAAAAACTTCTCTGTGCTCTTTGAACGCCGTCTTGCTCAGTTAACATTTAAGGAAGCAATGCCAATTTCACTCATGAGCATAAGCAAAGAAAAAAAAAACACAAACCCAGAGCCATGAAAACAACAACAAAAATAAAGAAAAACTAAGCATTTGTGGAGGCATCATGAAAGTAAAACAGGGAGCTACGTTTGACTGTCAGTTTGGTGAGGATTTTCTTAAATCTACAGATTCCTTCCACTATGAGCTGCCTCGTCCTACACATAAATTATTCAATGTCTGGAAAAACGTCATCAATGCAGACATTTCTAGCGTGTTTGTATCAAGCAGAAGACATTGAATGTCTGTAACACTGTACCCCTGGTTTGAAAAAACACTTTGCCGTGAAGAACCTCACTCAATCGATTTGTAGGCCCCTTTCTTTAACTCGAGTAAGGGACTGAGGTTGCCTCCTCCCCTTCTGAGGTACTGGCTTCTTGAACACTCTGGTGTCAGGAGAGCTTACTAGATCATCCTGTTTGGCGGGACAAGCCCGCTTCATGGTGGCTGTACTGACGTAAACAGCATAGCTGAAACCCTGCACTGAGACATTCAGAGTCAGTTTAGGCCCCTGTGTTTTCCAGTACCATAAACACATCCCTCCAAAAAGATACCACATGATTTAAAAGCCAAGATTTGCTCGCTATTGGCATCGTTTTATTGGTTAACACCATTTTAACACCATAACAGGGCAGAGCATTAACCAACATATCATCTTTAATAAAAGGTGGGAATGGGATATGATCAGTTTTCCAGATGGAGATGATAAAGGAAGCACAGGGGTGAAGACATCATTAATCAGCACTCATTGCTCAACCATGGAATTCGCTGAGTCACCCGTTTTAAGGAACAAAACAACTGCCTTGTTCATGCGGTGTGCAGGTAAAATATTCCTGTTCCCAATGACTTCTCCAGTGGCTTGACTGCCTTCCTCAGCACTGGCAGGAGTGGCTATTTTGATGGCGTGCTGCCGTGTGAGGTAAATCGAACGTAGCAAAAACATAAAAATGTGAAATCAGCCAGAGACCGCAAGTCAACACTCACTCGACAACCACTCAAGCTCCGCCCACTCACTCAGGCCATGAGAGAGAGAGGAGGGAGAGAAAGAGATGGAGAGAGAGAGAAAGAGAGGAGAGAGAGAGAGCAAAAGAGATGGAGAGAGATTTTTTTTGAGATTTTAAAAACCTTTTTAATTCAACTCAGTCAAATCTTTAACTTACACTACAATAAAAAAAGAAAAAATATACAGTCCTTTCTCTAAAAACACAAATTCATCATGTCTTCTCACACACACCATTTTTCTCTTTTTAATTTTTAACCAAGTACACTTCCTAAAAACAGTTGATCTTCCCTCACAGCACACAGACCATTTGCCACACACCAGACCTTCTCAAAAGATCCCACATCTTTCACCAGACTAATCGTTGAAGTCAAGACTCAGCCTGCTCTTCATTACTCTGAGGAAA
The DNA here is from genome assembly GCF_037954235.1 of Aulostomus chinensis. Classification (NCBI taxonomy): domain Eukaryota; kingdom Metazoa; phylum Chordata; class Actinopteri; order Syngnathiformes; family Aulostomidae; genus Aulostomus; species Aulostomus chinensis. Next base: position 7,049,348 of record NC_141332.1, on the reverse strand, counting down.
ATCAGTCTCACATCGCAGTCCCAAGACCCTTCCAGCTTCTTCCTCCTGCTCAGGCACACTGCCATTTTAGCCTGCCCTAGGAGGAAGTTAAGGAGGTTACACTTTGCTTTCTTTTTTTGATTCTATCTGACACCTAGGATGAACACGTGATTGATCAAACACACATCAAACATACAAAAGAGCTTCTTTAGAAATATAAAAAGAACCTGCAGCCTGTTGCATTCTAGAAAACAATGAAAGACTGTTTCTCTAAGAGGGCAAAAAGGACACTTCTCATCCACAGTGGGATTTAAGATGGACACAAAGGCATTGACAGCCACTGCCCATGCAGGACTCTCCACTGTAGGTCCCCGACTCTCTTGGTTACTGGCGGTTTGTAGAGTGCCCCCATGAAGGCTCCACTCCTGGATTTAAACCCAGATGTACTCTCCATGGAGTGTCAGCCCGACCTTTGACTTCTCCTTGTTTGTATCTTAACAGTTTATACACACTTTTCCTGTAGCAACAGAGAGGTGTATGACATCTGACACACCATGTTCTAAAAACCAGCCAGAACTGTCTTTGAGATCCAGACAGACCCTCCACAGGAAAAGGTCCAGAGTCACTTTGGTTTAAAAGATTGTGTGACTGGGAGATAAAACACTCAAGTTCCTCAGTGGAGAACTGGTTTCTCCAGATCCTTCACATGTTCTGCATGAGCCTCACTGAAGTGACCCCACAGCAGCAGACAGAGCAGAGGCATCCTCCAGTTGTGGGCCACACAGCTCCATCACCTGCCCCGGTGTGGCGATGTGAGCCTTTAGAAATGTCTCTGCAACAGAGGGGCCAAAGTCTGACTTACATTGAAGCGAGTTCCAAAAACAATGGGTTCTTTCAGAAACCAGAACAATGAACTGCAAGTCTTAATTCTCTCTTTTTTAAAGTCTCCATATTTTAAAAAGACTGATAAAAGTCTGGAAAAGTCTTGTTGTTTTGTTTTCCAAGGTCCATTAAGAACAGTGATTCCTGCAATCCCAATCCCCAACCCTGAGCCAGGACAGCCCGAGCCAGTGGCCTCCACATCAGGTCTGAGGGTCCAGTCAGTAACCTTTGGATGAACTGCAGTCGAAAAGCTGCTCCCCTGCTAGCCAGGTGTACGAGACCCTGCCCCCCTCCTCTTTAGGGAGGAAGAGGACACTCTGTGGGACCCAGTGGAGATGGTCCCAGAAACAGTCTACAATCAGTGCCTGGATTTTGGCCAGCAGAGTCACTGGGGGGTCCACACAGGAAGGTCAATGCCACAACATGGAAGCAGCCAGATTATTGATTATTAGAATACGACCCCTGAAAGACATTTTTGGAAAAAAACACTTCCACTTTTTAAGTCTCCCCTCCACCTTCTCCAGAACATTGTCCCAAGCCTTCCCAGCAGTATCCTGATCACCCAAGGAAACACCCAGATACTTGATCCCTCCTTCCCTCCAAATAAGCCCCCCAGGTAGTTTGACCTCCTGCAGCTCATCTCCCACCCGCAGAGCTTCACTTTTTCCCCAGTTCACTTTGGCTGAAGAGATTTCACCAAAACTCAGAACACTACTGGTCAAAAAGTTAACATCATTCTGATTTTGAACAGCAATAATCAGATCATCTGCATAAGCAGACAGTTTAAAAGCTGAGCTACTGTTGGGAACATTAAAACCATAAAGGCCCATTCTTAGTTTGTGGAGGAGTGGCTCAATTGCTAGGGAATACAGCATCCCTGAGAGAGGGCAGCCCTGCCAGACACCCCTCTTCACTTTAAAGGGAGCGCTCAAACCACCATTAACTTTAACAACACTCTCAATGTCTCCATACAAGGCTTGAACCTTAGCAATAAGACCTGAGCCGAACCCAGAACCTTCCGGCGTTTGCCAGAGATAACTATGTTCCACCCTATCAAAAGCTTTCTCTTGAACAGAAACGAGACCAAGTTTAGCACCCAATAAACTGGAGAGGCTCAAAACATCACGAATCGAGTGTACATTGTGATCAACCTGCCTGGTACATAGCAGGTCTGGTCCACATGGATCACCTACTCCACCCCTTCCCTCAGCCTATTTGCTAAGACCTTGGAGAGAAGTTTGTAGTCAGTGCAGAGAAGGGCCACTGGTTGCCACTTTTTCAGGTTCTGCAGATCCCCCTTTTTTGGCAGTAGTGTGAGTACAGCTCTCCTGCAACTCAGGGGCAACTGTCCCCTCAGCAGGCTGTCCCTCAGAACATCCAGTAGGTCCTCCCCAATCACTGGCCAGAAGGCTTTATAAAAGTCAGCTGGTAGGCCGTCTATGCCTGGTGCTTTCCCAGGCCTCAGGCTCTGCAGCGCCTCCAACAGTTCCTCCCGAGAGACACCAGCCTCCAAACGTTGGTTGGCATCTGTTGACACCTTTGGCAGACCACTGAGAAAGGAGAGCAACTCGTCTGGTTCCTCTTTGTAACCAAAGCAAAACAACTCCTGGTAGAAGCTTGCTGCATGCTGACGGATCTCTGCCAAGTCACGGAGCAGCTTCCCATCACCGGAGCGCTGACAGTGGATCAGTCTCCTCTGCCTATGCTTCCTCTCAAGCCCAAAAAAAAAGTGAGAGGGAGCATCCATCATGGCCACATGCTGGAACCTACTACGTACCACAGCTCCCCTGGTGGGCACACCCTGTAGGTCAGCCAACACACGCGTCTTTGTTTTGAAGACATCAATATAGCTTGCTCCTCCGGTGGAGTCTGCTAACTCCTGCAACTCAACCAGTTCTCTCCAGATTCCTGATAGATTATAGTCCCTGGAGACATTGTTAATGTATTGCAGACACAGAGATTTGATCTGGCACTTTTCTATGTCCCACCACTGCTGCAACGAAGTAAAACTGGATTTTGTCATTCTGAAATCCTTCCAAAATACAGTAAAAGCCCTTCTAAAACTATTGTCAGCCAAGAATGTTGTGTTAAAATGCCAATATGCACTGTTACACCTGACACTATTAATATAAATACAACACTCTACTAATGAGTGATGCGAAAAACCCAACCGGGTTTATATGACAACTCTTAAAAACATTTAAATGATGTTTAAAGCAGTAAAATCTATCAAGTCTGGACACTGGCAGGAGGCCATCTTTAGACTGGAGCCAGGTACAGTCGTCCTCAAAATTATTCATACCCTTGCTAATTCTTGTGATTTTTTTCATTTAGTGATGAAATAAATGCATGTTTTCAAATTTGTGTATCAGCTTTATGTGACCAACGATTGAAAGGATGACAACAAAACAAAATTAAAAAAAATATATATTTCTGGGTTATTTTATTGATGGAGTTCCAAAAAAGGCCAAGTTCACAATTATTCACACCCCTGACAATATTTCAACAAACATGTGCCAAATGTTGTAATTTTTGTCCAATAATTCCTTCAAGATGTAAAAATGGAATAAAACCTTTTATTTAACATTATTGGCCAAATGCGAAAGCTTAAAAAGACATCTTTCCAGAAGAGTATAAACAGTGGGGAAGTGTTCAGGTCATTGTCCATGTCTGGTCATCATGGTAAAGGGGAAGGAGCTCAGTGAGGACCTACGTCAGCGTCTTGTTTGTACCCACAGTGAAGGAAAGGGTTACAAGGCCATTTCCAAGCAGTATGGTGTCCCTGTCTCAACCGTCCAGAGCATCATCAACAAGCACAACAGCTTCAACACTGTCAAAAACCTCAGTGGGCGTGGCCGAAAGCGTAAGGTGTCCCCCAAACTTGCCAGGAAAATCTGCCGAGAGATCAACACCAACCCACGGACCACAACCAAGGCCCTAATTCAAACACTTGAGCAGACAGGGACAAAGGTGTCACGGTCCACCATTGAGCGAGTTTTGCACAGAGGAGGTCTCCATGGATGTAAACCTTGGAAGACGCCGCTCCTCAGGAAAAAACATCTGGTAGCTCGCGGGGCCTTTTGTAGAGGTCATCTGAAGCAAGAGCCCAGCTTTTGGTCAACCATCCTGCGGTCTGATGAGACAAAGCTGGAGTTATTTGGCCACATGGATACTCAATATGTCTGGAGGAAGCAAGGAGAAGCCTGCAGACCCAAGAACACTGTGCCCACTGTCAAGTATGGTGGTGGAAGCACGATGCTATGGGGATGTTCCTCTTTCAGTGGCACAGGGAATCTCGTCAAGGTCCAAGGTACCATGAAAAAGGAGGAAAACATCAGGATACTTGATGAAAATGTCAAGGAATCTGCTGTGAAACTCCAGTTTGGCCAAAACTGGATGTACCAGCAAGACAATGATCCTCAACACACTGCCAAGGTAGTGAAGAAATGGTCCAAGGACAACGACATCAATGTCCTGGAATGGCCAA